>NC_056604.1:26494827-26794827 GCF_018340385.1 Cyprinus carpio
CTATAACATCATCCATCTATTTTTCTCACACCCCACCCTTTGTCTCTAAGAAGCATCTGTGTCAGACAGAAAACTCGCTGTTATTAGGAAAGCTGAAAGATTTCTTAAGTCAAATCCCAACAGACAGACAAAGACAAGAAAAAGAGCTTCTTTCATTTATTGATCCTTTGCTTTTAACCCGTTATCCCTTCTTCACAACACAAACACTTAGAGATGCCTATCTGATTCTGTCCATATCTGTCCAGCGCCGACCCTCACACGAACACACACACACAAGCCTTGATCTGAGCTCTTTTAGATGTAATCCACCACACTGTGTCCCAAAAGTGTGCACGTGTGAGTGAGTACATGTGTGTGTGTGACACGTACGTTTACAGTGAACTGACAATGATAGTACACAGAGACAAAGATTAATTATAGAAAATCAATGTGTTGTAATTGTATTTGAAACAGATCGCCTCCGGCATTGTGCCTGCGTGGTCTGGCTGGATATGAAAACATTTCGCTTTGTAAATGTAGGTAAAACAGGAGGCTGATGTTTTAATGGGAAGGAGATTAATGGCTCTTTTGACAGGCTCTCTGAGACGGTATCAGTGCTTTTGTGGCCCCTGCTGTGCCCCATCTTTCATAGACTTTAAAAATGCCCAGTGTTATTTTAACTTACACTGTTTATATCTAGGAGTGATAAAGGTCTGATAGTACAATCATGGCAATTTTTGTGAGAAAATTTACAATTTTTGTAAAAGCACCAATACTGAAATGTTAGCCAATAGCCAATTAAAAAATAATAATAATAATAAAAAATATATATACTTATTGCAATATTTTATATGATATACATTTGGAATTACAATAAATAGTCCCAACACTATACTATGTGAACAACCTACAATTGTTGGTGGATTGTTTGTCAGCTTATTGACAGTTTTTGTCAGCTTATTGACAGTTTTTATTGTAAGTTTTTAATAATTTAAAATATAATAAAATGTAATGTGATCACTTTTTTTTATACATTTTAATAAGTATGTTGTTTCATTTTTAAATAAATATATGTTATACTGAGTGAAGATAAATATTATTTTACCCATATTTTGACATTTTAGTTTTCAAAAAAAGTTCTATGAAACAATCAAGTTTAATCTTTATTTGTATTTAATATGCGTAATTTAATTTGAAACACATTTTTTTATTTAATTTAATATATAGTTGGAGAACATTTAAGGGAAAAAAATTTATATTAATAATCTTTCAAGTTTAGCTTGAAAAAAAATGCATAGTATTTTTTTTTCTTCACATTTTAACTATATATAATAAATTATTATTATTATTATTATTATGCTTAAAAAAATTACAAAAAAGTATGATATATATATATATATATATATATATATATATATATAGATTATATATATATATATATATATATATATATATATATATATATATATATATAGATTGAAGGTAGATTAAAGAAAAATAGCCATTTTTGAATTGTACCTTAATATTTCTAGCTCTCACCCATGCCATGTGGCACATTGCACCATTTTTTTTGTTTTCTTCTTTTCACAGAAAGGTGAAAGAAGAGTTGCTTTACCCATTAACATCAGTAAAAGCAGGTCTGTCCGCAGGGGAAATGAATCTCTAATGTTATCTTAACTGAACCAGGAAAATCTGCTCCTGTAAAAATATCATCTCAAGCAACCCTGCTAGTTTATGGCATCTGATTATGTCCCCAAATACATTACAGGTCAGGAGGGGCATCGTGCAGCCCTGAGGCGAGTCGCCTCAAATGTGATGATTGATTGATTATCATGATAATTTGTTTGAAATGATAATCTGGATATAATAATCACCGCCGTTCACCCCCTGCCTCGTGCTGCATTTTCATGCTTTCTTGTTCCCCTGTATAATGCGCCTCCATCAGAAATGGCCTCTGGTTATGGAGGCGTAGTAACAGGGGCCTCCCGGTTGGGTCCTCAGGGGCTGGGGGCCCCATTGATGAATGATGACCCAAAGGAGCCTGAAATCAGAGAGAATAAACAGGGGGAAGAAGAGAAGAGGAGAGGGACAGGGAAGGCTGGTAACTATCTGTAGCGGGGGGCAATTATACGCCAGGCCAGGCAGCCCCAGGGGCAGCAGATCACTCTGAAGAATGCAGAGGGGTCCTGACCACCCAATACACCCACACACAAACACATACGTTGGGACCGATGGGAAAGGAACGGAGAGTTTTTGCTTTTTCATGAAAAAGCATTAAGAGAATTTGACAAGCTAATCATGTGTCGTTTTACAAGCCTGATCTGAATGACAATCGCAAAATTACCCTTCATAATGAGATTTCAAAGCACATAAAATGTTTTACGAGTGCAAACACAAATCTAAGCGATTCGAGCGCAAAACTAGTTTTGCGTCTGAACACTTTTAACAGCGCTTTCTAACTGTCAGGAGCTCATTCGAAGGAAAGTAATTTCCACGCTGGAACATGCCTGTTCAATTAAAACAGAAAGCTTTCTCATGCACTCCAGCACTAGATGGTCTGAAATCACGGAAGACGTTTAGCTTTTTCTGTCACTACAAGGGGAGGAGGGCTGTGTAGAAATAATATTTGTGGTTTTTAGCATGACTATGAGATGACTTAATGATAATATCCCTTCTCGGCCCCTGGCTCGGTTACGTTTTAATGGCCCCTGACTGACAATCTTTCTTTCTGTGTGGGTGCTTGTTGAAGTGGCATGTTATTTAGAAAGATACTTTCTCTTATTTGAGGAGAACGGTCAATTAGGCCGTGTATGATTGTTTAGATACTTCTTCAGGTGTGATAGCTGCTCAGCTCATATAGTAGGTCAAATTAAATCATAATTGACCTACAGTAATGTATCATCAATGCAATAACTATGAAACAGCATTTTTTTCAACCCCTCCCTTCCAGCCAACTGTAAAAAAGAGAATGCTAATCTCAATCCAATCAATTCCCGAAGAATATGGACTATTCAAGTCAATTTGTTTCTAACTCAATAAGCATTTCACTAAATAATGACAGAACTTAAATAGCTGCTATTTGCGATATTTGCATCACACACACTGTTCACGAACCTCGCGTACACGTAATAACTAGGGCTTTAGACTTCAGTTTATCTTCGATACACAAAAGAAGATGTTTTTAAAGTTCCCATTTTATGGGTAATGAAAGTACATATTTTGATTTGGAAAGCACATATAACAGGTTGACATGCATGCAAGGTCAAAAACACTTTCATTGTCTAATAATATGGATTTATTTTTATTTTATTTGTTTTTATTTTTACATTATTTTCGCTCAAGGATTCATTTTTCCAAACTCCTCCTTTGCGTGATGCTATTTGTGGTGATTGGTTCGATTGGTCTCATTTTAATGTCATCATGCCTGTAATGCCTGATAAAGCAGTGTTTGTGAGCGCAGTGCTGCTTTGTTTACAGCGTTACCGGGGAAGCCACTGTTTTTACCACTCCTAAAGTGGCACCTAGTGGCAAAGAATGAATTTGCATTTCATTCAGACCAATGGAGAAGACCAACAAGTGGGTGTGCAATATGCTAATGTTTCATGATGACGTCAAAATGAAACGCTTGGGATTCGTTTTAAAAATGACTCATTTCAATGATTCAGAGTCGACTCTTTTTGTTTTAGAGAGAGAGACGATAACTTTATACATGGTGCACTTTCAGATTTAAACCTTTGCAGGATGTTTTCATTCACTTAGAGCTGTGTTACACACTGCATGAAAGCTCATTTTTAAAAATCCATAATATGGGCTCTTTAATGAAACCCGAGAGATTTCTTTCCTTCAGTTGAAAGTCCAGTCCACCAAAATTTTGATGCTTCAGAAAGAACATAGTGAAATCATAAAAGTAAGATAATCCATAATTGAGTGGTCTAATTCAAGTCTTGCTTGACGCATACGATCAAACTAATTGGTTCACATGTGTCAAGTACGCTTGACTGTTGACCATTTTTGATGTGCTGTATGTATGTGTGTTATTTAGTATTTATATGTGAATGAAAGCCTATATTAAATTTGTTTCTCATAAAATAAGCAATTGTGTTTCTTTAGAAGACTTGGATTCAAACGAATGGAAGGGTACAAATATTGTCTTTTGACTGTCTCTTCGTCTTCTCAGAGCGCACACATGCATAGATACACGTACATAAAAACCCCTGAAATATGTGAAGGTTGTTTGTGAGGGCGGATACGAGACATTTTTTATCTGGCCTCTTATTCCCAAAGGCCTCTCCTGTCATACTATCGCTCCTCTTTGACAAGAACAGAAAACAAATGTCTCTTTCTGCCACATCTGTGGGAATTGTCCTTTCCAGAGCAGAATGCTGTCATTATCCCTGATCTTCCCAGCGTTCGCAGGACTAGAGCCTCGGATACAGTGTGAAAAGTAAAATGTGTGTGTGTGAGATTGTGAAAGAGCGAGATCAGTGATTGAGGACGGAATGAAGCATTGTGGACAGAAGCCGGTCTGTGACGGCGCAGCTCCGCTCGGCTGTGCTGGAATTCAAGTGGGAGCGAGTGAAGAGGGACGCAGAGCAAATAGAAGGCTGCTGAATGAGCAGTATATTAACTATTTAAAACACCATCACTCTGTTTTCTCTCTATGATGTCTGAAGGGAACTTTCCTCAACTGTCTGCGAACAAAGACAGGATAAAGTGGCTCGCTTTGTCTTTACTCAAAGTCCTCTTCTATTTCTCTGAGTGGGTGTTCATTAATTCAGTTGTGTGAATGAAGTCTGAGCCGCTCTCATACAGTATAATAACATGCAACCGGGCTGCTGTTGACATGGAAACCCTTTCTAAAGACGTTATAGGCTTGGGACGGTTAGGGTGCCCTCGCAGTAATGGTGGTCTGAGACCCTCTCGTGCTCTTTCCGTACGGGGGACGCATTTGTTTTTGCTGTCTCAGAGCAGGGACAGCCGTGTCCCCAGGCCCATTTCTGGACGGCAACTATGTGTGCAGTGGCCCCAAAACTATTTGAACACTAAACTCCTGAAATGTCACTGCGTTATGTAACAAAATATCAAAGCAAGTGGCATTTATTTTAAAGAGAATGATAGCACACACACAGTTTGCAAGCAAAATAAAAAGTATTTTGTTTGGTTTAAACGACTGATACTGTTTTAGAAAATGTGACTCTTTGTGGTTGTCAGACTTTTTTTTCTTTTTTTTTTTTTAAAGAAATTAATTTGTCATGAATAAAGACACTTTAAATTTATTAAAAGTTACAGTAAACACATTTATAATGCTAAAAAAAATCTTGCAACCTTTTCAAGTAGTTGCTTATCAGCATATGTATAACTAGCATATTGGCTGTTTATAAAGCACATATTAATGCATGACAATATTTCAGATCCCTTAACCCTAATACCTTAACATAATTACTACAACAACTACATTACTTACTATCAATAAACTGTAAATTAGGAGTGAATATGTGTTAATAGTGAATATGTGTTCCCTATTTTAAAATGTTACCAAAAATCCCTTTATCAAATAAATACTGTTCTTTTGGACTTTCTGTCATCAAAGACTTAAATAATTCTTCACAAAAATATTAGGCACCACAACAAACAGTGTTTTCAACACTGATAACAAAGAAAGTTTCTCAAGCAGCAAATCAGCATATTAGAATGTTTTCTGAAGGATCATGTGACACTGAAGACTGGAGTAATGATCACAGGAATAAATTGCATTTTTAAAATATATTAAAACAGAAAATGCTTATTTTAATTTGTAACAAAATTAGACAATATCACTATTTCACTGTATTTTTATTTAAAAGAACAATCAAACAAATAATAGATAGATAGATAGATAGATAGATAGATAGATAGATAGATAGATAGATAGATAGATAGATAGATAGATAGATAGATAGATAGATAGATAGATAGATAGATAGATAGATATTGCAGCTTTGGTAAGCATAAGAGACTTCCTTAAAAAAGAAAGAGAAAAAAAAACCCTTCAAAATCTTACAGGCTCCAAATATTACAGTATATATGGACATACATATATGCATAACTCATGTGGCTCATAACACTGTTATTTTCATTACATAAAATGGCTTTTGCAACATGTTTAACTCTCGTAATGTAATGCTGATACTTGAGCGGAGTAAGAAAGAGAATGAGAGAGAATGATAAAAGGGAAGAGCAGGCCAGAGGAATGCCTGAATGCCCAGGAGAGAGACTCTGCCAGTCAGCCGCTGTCTGACACAGAGAGAGCCACTTGTCTGGAGGCTGTGCCCAACCATCTGAAGGTCATGTGAAAGCAAACCACCTCGTTCCTGGACACACCAAATCACCAAATCTGGATCACTTCATCCAGCGACAGAAAACTATCAAAAGAAATGGGTCTACCAGAGACAGAAGAGGTGAACAATATTGCTCAGATGTTTCTCAGTTTCTCTTCAGGTTTTTCTCAACTTTTCTCACAAAATGTATATTGGCAAGGAAATGTTAATTTACACTTTGTTTCAATAGTCCACTTTAGACGCTCTTCTAACCATAAGTCACTTTGCAACCACATGTCAACTAACTCTTATAGTAGCATGTTAAGTTAGGGTTAGTAATAAGTTGACATACAGTACTTGCAAAGTTACCCACACACTGTAAAAAAATAAATCTGTGACATTTACGGTAAAATACTGGCAGCTGTGGTTGCCAGAACTTCACCGTAAAAAATATGGTAGCAACATTTTAGGTTTTACAGACTTAACTTAAATTCAGTATTCCATTAACTGATGTAATGTTAATAAACCAACATATTGAAGTGTTAATATCTGTTTTGAACCATTGTAATGCACTGATAACCACCAAAAACAGGTGGTGATGAGAAAGTCACATGATGAACCAAAGCTCATAACAAACAGCTTTTCTACGAGTTGAGGAGGGCAATACTTATATATAGAAGGTGCACAGTGTCATTCACACAAACACTAAACCCCATCATGATGACACACATAAAACTGAAATAATGCAATAAACATTAATTTAACAACATTAGATATAAAATTTAACATTAATGTACACAACTGATAAGAAAAACTAAGAAGAAACATGTTATTTCAACAATAACAAATAATAAGCAACTACTATAGTTAATAGTGATTATGGGTCCCTATGCTGTTATATGTGTTAGTAGAATCTCTAAAATGGACCAGCGAAATAAAGTGTTGCCAACTGTTCCCCCAATCGACACAAATATTTCCTCCTTAAAAATGTCACTTTATTGATTGAATCCTCCATACTAGTAGGTTGTATTCATCAGCAGATTCGATGTGATTTGGCTCGTTGTTTTTGAATCCCAGTGTATTTCTGTGTGAGTATGTAATGTATTGATAGCATATAGAAAAGCTGCTACACAAGTTAGCACATTGTCTAAATCTAATTTTGGCACGCTGAAAATGTTTCAGACCTGTAATCCCAGTGACCAGCTTTAGCTGGTTTCTGATGTCATTCTGCTTAACTGACCTCATTTCTTAGCCGTGTCAGTATTCCTTGATAAATGGTGTTTTTGAATCACTCTTATCTCTGTGAATTGTGTTGTCACTAGCATGCTCACCACTCCACCGTCTTGCAAAATCCCTTTCAAAAGCAGATCCAGCTGAAGTTCACAAACAGCTCGTTTCTCATCCTATTGTGGTGCCTGTCACAGCAGAAAAGAGCCCAAATCCCCGGTTTGTTTAGGAGATCATGTGATAAATGCTACGGCGCTAGTGTTCAGGACGGCTGACCTGAGAGTGCACTGCAGAGGCTGGACTCCAGCGCTGATCATGCGCTTTCACAAACATTTTGTTTGCCGAAGAATCTGCGAAAGCTTTCTACAGTAGTTATATTTGCAAATAAATAATAATCTTTATGAGAATGTAACTTATTTGGAAATGAGGGTTATGATGCTATTGATCTTCTCTTTACTCTGAAATGATGAGTCCCTGATGAATCCTCAAGGAAAATAATGCAATGTTATTTGGATTGGAATTTTTGTGGTGCAGAGCTATTTAGATCTACAGTACAGTATGATTAGGCAATAAAGTCATATCAAAGGTGCTGGAAAACCGACAACACTGTCTTGAGTGCCTTACAACATTTATTACATAATAACAACAATTTTGCATTAAAACATTGTTTTATTAAACAAACATGTTAGCTGCAAAAACTTTATTAAATTAAATTAAATTTAATAATAAATTAAATGAAATGAAATATGTAAATAAAATAAAATAAAATAAAATAAAATAAAATAAAATAAAATAAGTTATATTTTAATGATGTAAAATATCCATGACGTGCTATGAAAACAGGTGAAAAAACACCTCAATTTTCTTAAGAGGCCCAAATATAGCAACAATATGCAGTTTCTATTGTGGGGGGCAAAATAATAATAATAATAATAATAATATATTTTATTATATATATATATATATATATATATATATATATATATATATATATATATATAATATATATATATATATATATATATATATTAAGTAAAAAGTTATTTTCATATTTACTTAAAAAAAAGACAAAAAAATAATAATAAAGATTTCACAGACATGAGAACCATGAGTTGAAGGGGCATGGTTTTATAATTATACTAAAAGACCTTTTACTTGCTAATCAATCGGATGTCAGAAGGCATGTAGTAGATTGTTTACTTTAGGTTTTTTAGCAAAGGTTTGGCCATGTTGATCATTTAGATGCCTTAAAATGTTGCATGTCAAATAAGATGCAGTAGGATTTATGCACAGCTGTTGTTGAACAGGTGTTGCACATCAGAATTGTTAATACATCATGCATTTAAGTACAAATGGAATGCTCATACAATTGTATTAAACATTAATTGCATTAATTGCATTTTACTTATAAAATGTCATATTATTCATATCTGATTTTGCAGCTTCAAATGATTGTTGACAGGGAAATTGTTGACAGAAATGTGTAATTGTTGTCAGGAGGAGCTGTATGTATTTGTAGTGTTTTCCATTAGTATGGTGAGCGGTGCGACGTGTCTGTTTTGTTGGACCGCACACATGAGCAGATAAACCCCTCTTGAAGCTGAGTGTTGTTCTAGAGGAATCCAGATGTGTGTGGATGTGCGGGTGGAAGTTAACATGACTCCATCTGTGGCACACATGGGAGAGATCGTGTAGTAGTGGGAACGATTCAGGGTCACTCGCAGCCTGAGCCCTTGATTTTTCACAGGTTCTCTGTTATCAATGAGCCAAACTTCACACACACACACACACACACACACACACACACACACACACACACACACACACACACACACACACACACACACACACACACACACACACACACACACACACAGCCATTAAAGCCACTATGAGTAGCACTTAACTGTTTAAAAATGGTAAGTCAGAGTTAAATTATAAATCACAAATTACTATTTTAACAACAACAACAACAATGATGATGATGATGATATAAATTATTAAGAAAACCCAATTAGCAGTAAATTAGCAGTAAATATATATATTTTTCCTGTTTTTTTTTTTTTGGTTTAAATGTATATACATATTATTGCAAATCTTTTTAATAGTTCAATCAAGAACTGAGGACACTGTAAAAGAAAAAAAAGGGGTAACCCAAAAATTAAACATATAAATTACTGTTTTTATCAAAGTAAAAACTTTTATTTTACATCACTGAATCAACCTACACTGTTAAAAAAGTAAGCATGTATTTCTAACACTTTAATCAAATCAATCAAACTACAGTAATTTAACAAATATACAATATTCACCTTTTTTTTTAAAGCTTATTTTTTATAAACTGTAAGTCAATCTAATTTGATTATGCTTAAGAATTTACCTGCGTTTTTAGGTTGAAGGGGGTGTTTTTTTTCTTTTCTTTTATTTATTTGTTTTACAGTGATATACATCAATTTAAACCAACAAAACAAATTATGTATGGGTTAAATTGGGTAGAAACAAGGTAATAATTGCAGGTTGCCACTGTTTACAGTGTAAAAAAATGACTGAATTGATGAAAAATGTTATAAAAGTGCTACTTTAGAGAAGCTAATTTTTTAAAAGGGAAGGAGTAACTGGTCTTAAAATCCTGTTAATCATTCATTTGTTAAAGTTAATATCCAAAAGCCAGACTTTCATAAAATGTAGTTTATGAATTTTACCACATCAGTAGAACAATTTGACTCCATGGCATGGTGCTTTTCACATTTTGTGCTCCTGCTTTTCCAGAAATTTGTAAAAATCCAGTTACCGAACAAAAGCAGTCCTTGTTCGGGGAAATAAAGCAGCACTAAAACAAAGGCACTGTGGATGGAATTAGTCAGTAAGAACATGGGGAGGTTTAAAGCTTTCGCAGTTCGCACCCAGATTCAGATGTGTTAATAAAACAGGGATTCAGCCCCCTCCTCAGCATTTGGGCTTTGAGGGTTTAATCTTTATTATAGCGCATTACCCCACCGCGAGCTCTCTGGTCCCGCCTGGCACCGCAGAGCCGCTCAAATGAACTGTTAAATAACTCCACCTAATCCTGAGCCCTGAAACAATAGGTGCTTGGAACATCCATTTTCCATCCATCAATCAAGCGCTTAGGCTTTGGAGATTTATCATTATTTATACATGTAGAAAGTGGCGGGCGTCTCGGGACAACCTCGCTAGAATCCTGCAAAGAAGGCCTGAGCATGAGGGAGGCGAGAGGGAAAGAGTCTGCTTCAGCCTCAGATCAGCTGATGCTAACAGTGTGTTTCCATAAGAAAGCTGTTGATTCGATCCAACATCAGCCTGTGTCTCTTTGGCTGGGTCATTGTTTAAACAGGGAGCCTTTTCCAGTTTTTATTACTTCCTCTCAAATGAACATTGCATTTAAATGCATCTCAAGCTACGGTAGATAAAGCTAAATTTTCATAAAATTAGCACATAATTAAGCCTCCAGCAAATCTATAATGTGCTACTTAGAAAAATAATTTTTGCAGAAATTTCAACAAATATCAAATTTAAATCATCAGTTTTTAGTATGGAAAACTTTCTTTTAGGAAATGTTCACTAATAGGTTGAAAAAAAAAAAAAAACTGGGAACCTTTATTTTAAGAGGGTAAATAGAGAGAAATTGCCAATCAATTTTAGGAGTTTTTGCACAATAAAAATGTGGATATTTGCTAATAAAGAAGGGGGAAGTAGGGATTAGGCCAAAAAAAAATCATATTTTGTGAGACTGATTTAGAAATAGAAAACAAAATAGAGATAGAAAAAAAGGAAAACATCTTAAAATATATAATAAATATATCATATCATATAATAAAAGAATAATGATGATCATGATTAATCGCACTCAAAATAAAAGTTTTTGTTTACATTATAAACTGTATGTATGTGTACTGTTTATATGATGTATATATAAATAGACAAACATACAGCATAAATTTAGAACATATTTACTTTTATACATTTATATATTAATATTCTTATATTTTATAACATAAATATATTTAATATATAAACAAAACATATTTTTTCTTAAATATATACATGCATGTGCTTGTATTCATATATACATAATAAATATACACACTACACACACATATATAATGTAAACAAAAACTTTTAGTTTGGAAGCGATTAATTGCGATTAATCATTTAACAGCACTAATATATATATATATATATATATATATATATATATATATATATATATATATATATATATATATATATATATATATATATATATATAAAACAAATGCAAATACACATACATATATATGAGACATGTATTGACACATGTAAAAATTAGCATCAGATATTCATGTGCAATTTTTATTTTTTTATTTTTTTGGCACTTGTGTGAGTCACGTTTTGTGTTATGACCCAGATAAAACAGAGTTCTTTATTTAAAAAAAATAAAGCCCAGTTTATTTTGCCTCTAGGATGGAAACATTCATTTATGCAAATGAACAGTTGTGGCCTATTTGTTAATTAGGACATAATGCTCAGCGTCGGTTACACATAACCGTGTGGCGACATAACCTCGTGACTCTCAGGGTGCGAAAGGCCTTCATCACAACAAACACAGATCATTTAGTGTCGCAAACAGCAGGCTTCATTAAATAAAGCAACGCGGAGGAACAGGACGGTCTGAATATCCGCCAGTCATTAGGATAATTAAAGAGGAAAAGCAATTGAGTAAACAAGGTTGTTAGGCTGTCACCCCTAATTAAGCCATTAAAGTGAGGAGGGGAGAGAGTGTCGTGTTAATTACCGACTGCTCGTCGAGAGGAGGCTTCGACACTGGAATTATCTGATTGAGAAACAATGATTAGCCGAAGCAGGGGGCAGTGGGGGGAGAGATGCTCGGGACAATACGGCCGTCTCCTGCCTTTCACTTCATCCCCAATAATCCCTTCAGTCTGTGAAACAGCCCTTTCACATTATACACAGCTATGATGAAAAGAGAATAAAGACCATGAAGGGTTTTCAGACTCGCTTAAGTCCTTGGCATCATGTTCTGCTAAATAAGTATATAAGTAACAAATATTATTTGATTTCCTCTGAAGGTTTTTAGTTTCTGTGTACCTCTCTCTGTCTGTAGAACAAATAAATGAATCAAATTATACAGACCGGACACAGAACACAAGCAGACGGAAAAAATGCAAATTCCCCCTTAATGCAGGCATTATCATATAAAATGTGCTATTACATGATGCGATGCAGAACATTAGTCAGGAAATCACAAAGACCCCGGTGCAATAATTCACAATACAGAGCAATACAGACAAAGCACCGCCATTTATTTTGATCGAAGCGCTCCAGCAATTCCACCTGTAAGGCCTTCCTACTGTATAATTTTGTGTGTGAGTGTGTAAAGGACAGATTTTGTATATGTAGGCCTGCGCATTTTCAGCAAAAGAGAAATGAATGTAACATGCAGCGTTTTTTTGTCTAAGTAAATGCACATTGCAAAAATTGTATGGTATTTTTTTCTTGTATAATATCTCAAAGGGATTGTTCACACACACACACACACACACACACACACACACACACACACACGCACACAAAGTCATCATTTCAGTCAAATAAAATAAAATAAAATAAGATTTAATTAAATAAAATTATAATTTAAAAAATAAATAAATAAACAAACGTCGCTCAGGATCAGCGTCTGTTTGGTTACCAACACTCTTCAGAATATCTTCTTTTGTGTTCAGTCGATGAACGAAACTTATTCAGGTTTAAAACAATATGTAAATAATGACAGAATTTAAATTTTTGGATGAACTGTCCCTTTAAGTCATTTTGCTTCTCCAGCAAATGTGTCTTGATTTAAGAATGTTTAGATATCTGTCCTGGAAAACATGACAGAAATATTAATATTTGATTTTTGCGGTGCATTTCCGGTATGTTAGACAGGGTTTTTCAGGTGCTCAAAGCACAGGATTTGCTGCCTACGTATACCCACACCTTAGTAAAAGTGCCTTCATTTACAAGAAAAGATGATTAGTTGGTAAATTTTCATCTTTGATCACAATAATGCTTTCTCGGAGTTATCAGGCCCTCATAAGCTGCTTTACCACCCGTTCCCTTTTGTCATTACGCAGGATTTGATTTAAGATCTCGTCCATAATGGCAATGGCGGCTTGACAAACATGACTTCTTAGCAGGTGATTTGCGTCAAGTATTTTTTCTGAAACATAAATGAATTAGCAATAAAATGGACTTAGAGCCCTAATAGCAGGGGTGCCCATTATTGCAGCTCTAATCACTAAAGAGATGCCATTCAATTGCCTGGAGAAGGCGCGTTTTTGGGCGGATTTCATAAAGTAACACGTTTGTAATGGAAGGCGCACTGCTTGAGCTGAAGCGCGGGAAGCTTTTCTGTACATGTGAGTTTTGATTACCGCTGGCAACAGGCTCTTAGCTCGCGCTGGAGGCAGGGGCCGAGCTGAAAGGGTCCCAGCGTGCGCACGCTGCCTCTGAAATTACGGCGACCCAGAAAGTGCTCCTCTGCATTTATAGTGCATTTAATCAGTGGCCGACTTTTTGATAGTCAAACAATAGTTAATTACAGTAGCACCTGCCTGAGAGGTCGGGGTGGATCGTTGTTAATGAGGGCCGTGCGGCGCCTGCATCTTTTCCCGGAATATATAAAACTCCAGGGATGCACCGCATGGCTTCCTCGGCCCGCCACTTCCACGCGTCGCTCACTGTGAGATGATTGACGGCAGAGACGGGGGAGAGAATGGAGAAATGGACTTTGATTCCATCTCTTGTGTTTGGAGAAATTATATATCTTTGCTCTCAACTTCAGAGAGAGAGAGAGAGACTGAAAGCGGGGGTTGGGTGGAAGGACAGCTCGCTTCCATAAGTTGGTTTAATGTTAATTTTCTCTTTATTTGTAGCCCATTTCCTATTATAAGTATTTAAAATTGTGAAACGTTATTCGTTTATTTCAAGGTCAGTTGCATGCATGAAACCAATTAAGTGCAGTTACAAGTGATTTTATGTTTGTTAGCTTTTTTCCAAAACTCTCTTAAATTAGAATTATGAGATAATGGGCTATGTTTTTTAATGAAATAGTTATTTATTTATTTATATTTATGAGATAATGGGCTATGTTTTTTAATGAAATTAATACTTATATACTTTATATATATATATGGTCATATATATTCATGCCACTGTTTGCTTGAGTGGTTTAGATTTGCATTTAAGGTATATTTTATTATTTTAATTTTTTTTATTTAAGTTAATTTTTCATTACTTGATACCTGTGTTTTTTTTTTTTCTTTTTTTTTTTTAGCAAGGATGCAATAAATCAAAGTGACTGAATATATTTATAATCTTGCAAACCATTTTAATTTTAAAAAATACTAAGCAAATCAGCATATAAGTATGATTTCTGAAGGATCATGTGACACTGAAAACTGGAGAAATGATGCTAAAAATGTTTTATTGCGTGTTTGATCAGCTGTGATGAGCATAAGTGAGGCAAAAAATAAAATAAAATAAAAAAACATTAAAAAATTCCACTGATCCTAATTTTGTAGATTTTAATGAAAAGTTTCAACTGTGTTATATAATTTTGATAACTGTCAGAGTGGGGAAATTCACATGCTTTAAATGCTTTATATTTATGCATTTTGTACAATACAGTGTTTTATATGTTACCTTACCTTTCTGTTGACAATTTACTACATTTCGACTTTTTTTTTTTTTTTTGTAGCAAGACCTCAAAGTGTGCTTCTGTATGAAACTTAACTTTCAAGAATCTATAAAAAAAAAAAAAAACATATGAGAAATATTCACTGAAATAAATGGTGTGACAACTTGCCGCTTTTCCATGTGTGGCGATCTCTTGAAAACGATCATAAGCGTCTTCGTAGACAATGTAGTTAGTGATAAAAAATGAGCCATTCTCCCCTTCTCCCCTTCCTGTCCCCCCGGGCTGGAGAAACTGAAGAGAGAATGGCTATTAAAGGCCAATTTGATAGTGCACACATCATGTCGGCCGTGCCAAAGCAAGATGCGCTTGGCTGGACACCAGATGAAAGTGTATTAAAGACGACCTCTGTGTCAAACACGTTGATCAAAACAACTGCCAAACACACACACACACATATTAACATATTAACACATATTAAGCCTGTTCTTAAACCCACTGATCAGATGTTTTGCACATAGGTTATGTACTCTTTTAAGCATGCTTGCTCATAAACCTGCTGCTGTATATATGTCTGTGTGTTTGTGCTGGAGTGAGATATTAGCCATTCTTTCCTCTGTCAGGATACTCTGACCTCTCTCATTCATTCATGTTTCATTTGTTTGACCCTGACCCCCCTTACCAGACCCCCATGCGGTGCTGTAATCTATTTTTCTCTTCTCTATTGGTAAACATATTTGCCATAGCCAATCAGGTTGATTGATCATCAGCAAGGCCGCAGGTTTGGCAATCAGCTGGGTTGTCGCGGCCGCCGCAATTTCCCAACAGACACGCAGAGCTTGACAGCACAATAAACTGGCTATTCATCAAAGTGTCCCACACTTGGACATCAGATCTGCCCCGGGGCCGACTCTCGTACCCCATAAACTGCCGTGTGCTGCTCTGAGGGCCAGCAGTGAAGCGTATGACTGTACTCACCTCTCGTACAGCCGGGTTTGTGTGTGTTTGTTCGGGCAAAATCATATAATGTATCAGTGAAGCAAGAAATGTCCTTACAGTTTTTTGGTATTATTATGTGCAAAATGTTCCATAGCAAAATTAAACACATCTGCATTCTTACAAACACCAGGTTTCTGATAAAACTTTTTTTTTTTTTTATCATGTATTATTTAGCATTATTAATCATCATGTTAGATGCATTTTATATAAAAAAAAACAACAACAACAAAAAACAATAATATATATTTGTAGATGGCAGGGAAAATGACTAAAACTTTGAAATAACAGTGTTTTGATTATTATGTATGTTGTTTAAAACATAAAAATCATCTGATAGTAACTTTTAGTATTCATATCCAATTGGACTCAACTGATGAAATAGTTTAATTTTATTTTATTTTATAAATTATAGAAGAACCATGGAAGAAGAAACATTTCAGGCTCCCCCAAGGACCTTTAAGTAAACTGTTTTAAAGTGTGAAGAATGCACATAATCTAAAGAACCTTTTTTTCCCATAGTGTGAAGAACATACATCATTTTTTTTCTCTCTCTCCCTCTCTCTCTCTCTCTCTCTCTCTCTCTCTCTCTTTCTCTCTCTCGATATAATGAAGCTTTTGTGCACTGGAAACATTCTTGGAAGCATAGATTCCAATAAACCTTTATTTTTAGGAATGTAGGTTTGGGACATGAGGTGAACTGTTTCATAAATGTGTCTGATTGTGTGTTCAAATGCTAATGCAGGTGCAGCTATTCTTCAACAGGAAGTCCTTCAGTGATACTTCCATGTCTCATTCCAGCAAATGATTCAGCCCTTAAAGCAATATTGACTGAATGGGACAGAAGATGAATGATTGCTCTAATGTGATATCCACACACAAAGAGGTCATGATAATAAAACATTTATCAGACGTCTATTACTTACACACACACGCTCACAAAGACACAATGTTCAATCCAAACAGAGCTGTAGGGAAGGGCAGCAGTCAGTGAAGAGAGTGCTTCTCAAAGCATTGTTAGAAAATGGCCCATGTGAAGGGGAGGGACAGGAAAGTGTGTGCAGAAAGAAGATATTGAAGGTTTTCAGAGCTTTTTGAGAATATCCTGAGAGTTTAAGAATGCCACAGCTCACCCAATCGGCTGTGTTTTATTGCACATGGGGGAAGTAGGGATGGCAAAAGAGATATTCATGGACTTATTCTCTCTCTTCTACTTGATCTTTGGCATTTTGTAGTTATTTAGACACTGTGTCATCACGGGTGCTCGGAGAACACATGAATCTGCCAGAGCTTGCACACTTAGTCAAGACAAAAGTGCCTCCATTGACCTGGTCAGCAAAGCCAGTCAAACAGAGCCATTGCTCTTCAGCTGGAGACTAATGAGATCTTAAAGCACACCAGCCACTAGCTCCAGTCCCCTCGGATCCACAGCAGTGAACGGTTAGCAAAGGTCAGCACGTTAACTAGCATATGCATTTACTGATTAGAAAGTTCCCTTAAAGTAGTAATTCACGTTTTGATCAAATATAAGCAATAATGCTATGTATTACTAAAGAGAGTCTTTTGCATTATAGCATAACCTAGAGTGATTTACTGCTTTTATAACATAAACGTTACTACATAACATATATACAAACAAATTAATTAATTAATTAATTAATTAAAATTATTCATTAATAAAAGTAAGGAATAATTAAAGGCTAAAATTTTCTACAATTTCTTTAACCATTTTTTTTAAATGGTTACATTTAAAAATGAAAGTTATTTAGTTTCTACAAGTGTTGTACAGTGATATACACTACTGTTCAGAATGGGTCAGTAAGAATTTATTGAAAAATAATAGTTTTTTTCATTAAGGACACTAAATTGATCAAAAGTGACAGTAAAGATATTTAAGCTAAAAAAAAAATAAATTGATAAAAATTTAAATTATAGATATTTAAGCTAAAAAATGATCAAATTATCCCAACAAAACGAAGCAAAGCAAAGCAAAACAAAAAGCAAAGCAAAGCAAAGCAAAGCAAAACAAAACAAAAAAAGCAAAGCTTTTAAAAATTTTGAGCAAATCAGCATAGCTAGAATGATTTCTGAAGACTGGAGTAATGGCTGCTGAAAATTCAGCCTTGCCATCACATTAATAAATTATAGATAATAATAATAATAATAATAATAGAATATAATAATAAAGTTATTTGAAATTGTAATGATAGTTTACAATATTTCAGTTTATTACATATACTGTATACAATATTAAGTGTATTTTTTTGATCCAAAACAAAACAAAACAAAACAAAACAAAACAAAACAAAACATATTTTTAAAATATTTGAGCAAATCAATAAATACATACTTGGTGAGCATAAGAAGGTGTTTAGTGTCAGTTACTGTACATTTCTAGTTATTATATAAAAGAACAATCAAAAGTGGCATTCTCTAAAAACAGTTGACTTCCAAATGTTTTAAAAAGCACCTGTGTGAAAATGAATGTCTGTTTACCAGTCAGGAGACTCTGAGCACTAACTTGGCTGCCGTTTCCTTGTTTAGTAGCAGAGGGCATGCTATATGAGCAATCAGGATATGGGGGTTATCCTGGATGACCTGCCTATTGAGTCCCATTCCTCATATGAGTGCTCTGAAGAGCTCAGCAGTGGTGTCAGGGGGAACAACATGCCATAAAATGCCTTATGTAATATTGTTTGATGTCAAAGGGATGTTGCTCCAACTCTATTCAGCGTGCTAGTCTGCACTAATTATTTAAACCGGGAAACAACATTGTTACAATCATTGTTTTTGGTTTGTTTTTAAATAATACCTAGGGTGAAATTTGAGCATGGGAAATTGTGTCTTAAAATTTATTTTGTAAAGGAAATTTGGTAAATTTCTTTTATCTGCAGTATTTCATAAAAATGTATAGTCAGCATGCAAGTCTGCACTTATCTTTTAAACTGTGATGGTAGGAGAAACCGGGAAACAAATTTCAATGGTATTGTTTGTTTTGGGGTTTGTTATGAATGTCATTGTTTTGTTTTGTTTTGTTTTGTTTTGTTTTGTTTTGTTTTGTTTCGTTTTGTTTTGTCTTTTTTTTTTTTTTTTTTTTTTTTTTTTGTTTGTTTTATTTTGGTTTGGTTTAAGGTTTATGTTTGCTTTGTTTTTTTCTTGTTTTGTTTTTAGCAATACATTAAATAATAAAAGGTGCAATATAAGCATGGGAAATTTTAACCCCCATGTTTGGCAGTATTACACATGTTACACGCTAATAATTTGAATCGTGATTGGAAAACAACATTCAGTTGTGTTTTTTGTTTAGGTGTTTACATTTATTTATAATTTTTTTTTTTTATGAATGCTATTGTTCTGTTTGTTTGTTTGTTTTTTTGTATTTATAAATGCATTAAATAATATGTTGGGTGCAACGTTACCAATATAGTTAATATGTCCTAAAAAAAAAAGGCAAGTGCATTGATTGAGTTCCTTGCATTTGGAAGAACTGCATAAAAATATTGAAAACAATATATATATACATATTTATAGAAATATGATGGGGTATTCTGTGTGTGTGTGTGTATATGTGTGTGTGTGTGTGTGTGTGTGTGTATATGTATATATATATATATATATATATATATATATATATATATATATATATATATATATACATAATTTTTTTTTTCCCCTAATGCTTTAAATAATGCAAAGGATGCAATTCAATCATAGCTGAACCATGGTTAACCTATTTTGGCAAGTATATTGTTAACTTTCTCACATTTGGCAACATTTCATAAAAAAAAAAAAAAAAAAAAAAAAAAAACTGCAACAAATTCCATGTAGAGTTTTTTTTGTTTCTTTTTCATTTATTTTATTAAAAGTATTAAAGGCAACATTTTACCACTCGTGTATCTAAAAACGAATGGCATATATTGTGAATCTGTGGGGTGCGGGGTCTGGGGTCAGGACCCAGCAGGTTGACATGTACTAAAGAATCTGTGCGCTCACAGCACTCGGGGCCATTCTCTCTCCACTTCCTGTGGTCTCACCGGGAGGAAAGGTCTGTTTGTGTTGCTACGGAGACGTGCTGAAAGGCACTGGGACCTCCCTCCTGTCGACTCTCCTCTAGAGCTGCATATTGTTTTTTTTAAAAAAAAACCCGGTTTCCTCATTCACCGAGAAAAAAGGAAAGCGGAGTGGCCGTGTTTCAAACAATCGCAGGAGGCTACAATTAGTTTGTGTATTATGATAAGGCACGACAAGGCAAGACGGGGAAGGCGAGTTCTCGTCCCAAGCCCCCTTAACAGTTTACTTTGCATTAGACAGCAACAACAGTATAAACAAACGTCACAGTGGAAACCCTAAACCCCTTGTTCGCTCCGGCCTCCACTGCTGCTGTTTACTTGCATCCACATTATGACATCACTTTCAAACATGATACTCACGTCTCACGTCGTGATACTCACGGCTTGACTGAACACTGTTTTGGCACTCCGACTGAAGGTCCTGACCCCTCGAATGTTTTATTTGTGAATTTCATTGAGTTTGGGGACTTAATGCTCTGAATTTTTGGATTCAAGAATTTTAATTGAAGTGTGTGTGTGTGTGTGTTTTGTTTTTTTTGTTTGTGTGTGTGTGTGTGTGTGTGTGTGTGTGTGTGTGTGTGTGTGTGTGTGTGTGTGTGTGTTGGTGTGTGTGTGTGTGTGTGTGTGTGTTTTTTTTTGTGTGTGTGAGCGGCTCTGCTGCAGGAAATCCTGCTGTGCACAGGCGCCCTCTATTGCCAAAGCCCAGTGTGTGTGCTGGATTGGTCATGGGGACTGAACCACTACGCCTTATACAGCATAAAACAAGCACTATACTAAAGCAATGTGCCATAAAAACCAAATACACCATTCTGCAGTGCAAATAAACAAAGCACTTCTCCATTCCCCTCTGTTGTTCTGCTGTGTTGTATTAACTGTGCACTGGTGCACTGCGATGTATCATATTTTCCCGCTGAATGTCTGTAATGGACTTACAGTATCCCAACAAATTCAGATACCAAAACAAACAGCTACAACAGCAAACGAACGCTCTCTGGAACAATGACAGAGAAGTAACAGAGGATGTTTTGGATAAAACTTGCATGTCTGAGCAGTGTTGCACTCCGAATCTGTTTAGACAACTGCTGAATGTTTGGCTTTCCCCCGCTGCGCCCTGAAAACGATACAGTGAATGTGGCTCTTACAAATTAGCCCCCCTTAGCTACCATTCAACACTTTCTGATCTCAGTGAAGCAGCCCTCACAATTTAGACAGCCTGCGTTCACTTCAAGACATGCTCTTCTTCTCATCATGTTATGCTAGTATTCTACAAATAAGAACAGTAGAGTATTATTGGCAGAAGTAGGAATGCATGTCTTTGAACTGTTACTTTCTCCACAAATCGCAGTCATCATATTCAGAAACATGCATGACATGAAATATTTATAAAATATTTGTAAAATGCATATCTGTAAAGTTCTCACTCTATTGAGTGATTGATTGAAGCATATTATTTGTTTATTTTTGTATGGATTATTTAATGTACTTTCTATTTTTTATGATGTATTTTATTTAATATTTTATATTATCACTCTAATTAATTTACATCATTTAGTCCCATCATTTTTTATTGATTTAATATTCATTATTTTACTAAAATTAATTAAATAAATAAATAAATGTTTCACTTTTTTTGTCTTAATAATAATAATAATAATAATAATAATAATAATAATAATTTTTTAGTGATTTATTGTTTTTTTTTTTACAGATGTGAATATCTTTCAAATCCAAGGATGAATTTCATAAATATTCTCACTTATATTCATTTATTTATTTTACATTATTATTATTAATTTACAGCATTTAGTCCCATATTTTTTTAATAATTATTTTATAAAAAAAAAAATGTATATGTGTGTATTTTTCTTTTGGTTCAGACTTTGATTTTTGGTATTTAATTCCTTGTGACAGTGGCTACAGAGATTTATGTCTAAAAGGCTGTGAAGGAATGACTGGTTGCACTGATACCTTCACACTCAGCCTCTGTAAGTGAAGGTTACAAATGCTCTTAAACGAAAGAGGAAATTGAGAGTTTAAATCGTTGCTGGATTTTTTTTCTTTTTTCTCCGTCTCTGTCTGTGCAGGAGTAGTATTATATTGCGAGATGCAGGTCTGTTTCAGTGCAAGGGAGATTGAGAGGCGTGAGAAAGCCATGTGAATTTCTGCCCCCTCGCATAAAAGAACCTCTCTTTTATCAGCTCTCGCCTCAACAGCAAACCCGTTGATATTTCACCGTTTCTCTGCGACACACGCTGTCCCTGCCAAATCTGCTTTATTTCCCCATCTTTTTCCTCGTCCACACATCTACGAGGAAAGTCGCTTCAGACTCCCTGCGTTCTCCACATACTTTACCTGTGTTTGTTATGTCTAATATCTCGAATCGAGGGATACTTGTTCATGTTCAGAGACATTGTCATAATATCGAAGTGCTGTGAGCCGCAGTCCAAATTTGTGGTTAACTCAAGATGGTTCTTCTTAGTTTGGGAAAGGAGGAAGTGTACGAGGCAGGGAGAGGGAGGCAGTTTTGAGCAGGGGGTCATTGAAGGTTTTGTTAACCCCTTAACCACAATAACGTTTGTCTGCAAACTAGTGAATTGATTCCAATTCATACTGCAGGCAGAGTCATTTGGTTTGTGGTCTGGAAGGAGAGAACACACACACACACACACACACACACACGCACACACACACATGGAGTCAGTGACTAGGGAATTGTTGCATAGGGCTGCATGTTTGCATCTGACACAGGAATGCATTATTTATACTAGCATGATGTTAGTGCGGCCGCTCCAACACGTGTAACTCATTCAGGCGCCAGTAAAATTAGATATGTGAGAATGTTGCGATGAGCCTGACAGATTTTACTGAGATTTACAGTACATGTGCTTCTGAGAGAACAGTAGCAGACGGCAGCGTTAAATGAACTGATACATATGTGTTAGTTATGTATCTGCGTATCCCAGCAGCCCCTGCAGCTGCAGGGACACTGATAGAGTGATAGACAGAAATCAGACACAGGGAAGTAAGCTGTAAGCACACCGAGCACACTGACAGGACCGTCACATTCTCATAATTTCACATATAGAAATCTGGTGCCGTGACCCGGATTTGAGGTTAATCTGAAATCTGTAATTTAGAAAAGTTAGAAAAGTAAAAAAAAAAAAAAAATGTACTGGCAATTTATAATTACTACATTGTGTCTTTGCAACAATGATAATTTGATCACTGCAAAACTAATCATAATTTTAATGGTAAATGGCTGTAAAAATGCTGTGGTAAAAAACCTGTTAATTACTAAACTACTAAACTAAAGTACTTTACTAAAGTAATGTTAAATGTACAGATTGTGAAAGTGAAAAACAACAAAAAATCTTATAATTTACAGTGAAAACTTGCATGACCAGAATTGTCTGTTTGACAACACACTTTTTTTTCTTCATAGTTTTTTTCATGAGTTATGTACATAAGTGATTTATGTTACATCTTATGTTGTTAAAATAATGTTTATTGCATTATTTTAGAATCATGTATGTTATCATGATGGGGTTTTGTTTCTATGTGTTTGGCATTGTGCACCTTTTATATATTGCTATTTATCTCAGCTTGTGAAAAAGCTTCTTGTGATTAACTTTATTTTATTATGTGGCTTTTTCTTTGCCACTTCTGGTTTTAAGGTTGTTGTCAGATTGTTATAATTTGGAATATTAACATAAGTTTATATTAAGTTATTAATTTGTTAACATTAGTTCAATTAGTGAAAAACACTACATATGTTAAATCTGCATTATTTTAAAAATAATAATAGATGTTGCCACTGATTTTTTTATGGTAAAGTTATGGCAACCTTATCTGATGTTTTTTTAACCATCATTTTATTATTATTATTATTATTGTTGTTGTTGTTGTTGTTGTTGTTGTTGTCGTTGTCGTTTTTGTTGTTGTTTTACAGTGTATTTTTTGTCCATTTAAGTTATCTTCAGAAATTCTTGTAACCAAAGTAACATTTATAATATCTATATTGAGGCACCGTCTTAAAGTATGCATTATTAATAAGGCGGCCCACCCTTTCCTCTTGAAACACACATTTACCTGGATTTTTCCTCTGGATGATAAATGTCACCCTGTATAAAACAAATCCCTGAAAGGTTATGAACCTTTTGTATGGCTTTTGTGATTTTTTTTTGCATGCATCAGGAGTTTAAGTGTGCATGAAAGTGTTGTTAGTTTAGAAAATGTTTATGAACATCTGCCAAACAATTCACCACTCTTTCCAAAAAAAGAACAGAAAGAAGTCATCAAGCCGTTAAAGGTGAGTTTACCTCAGGCTGGGACATAAAGAAATGAAATCCAATCACCACACATATTTGTTTGACCCTTTACCTTTATCAGTCCAACACTATTAAAATGTAAATGTCATCTTTTTGGTGGAGGTGTGAAATGAGGGAGCCAATTATTGGATTTTTTCCCCCCTTTTTTGACCAAAGTGATAAAGTCAGCAGACTTTATGCTAATAATCTGGCTTCCTCGTAGCACAGTGTAAGGGCAGTGATGCGTTTCCTTTTCTCTCTTCCCTTGAGGTGCTGTTCCCTCACAGTGGTGCGAGTAATTGAATCAAGTCAATACCGATGCACCCCCTCCGTCCCAACTTCCCCGCCCGAATCCCCTCACCCAAAAAAACCTGACAACTGCTGCTGATGAAAGCCAGATGTGAGAGCCAGTGGGGCCATATAGCGGCCCGTGTCTTAAAGGTCCAGCATCATTCTGATGAAGGATATATCTTCATTGAGGAGATGGGTCGGCCATTACCTCGCCGAAGGAAATCGAGTCCCACATGTGTGCGTTTGAGCGTGTGCGTCTGCGCTCCCCTTGTTTTATGAACAGTAGAAGGTGGCTGACACCCATCCTGTTTCTGGCAGCTTGGCAGGTCTGGATCCAATCCCATAGTGCTCATTAAAGAGCAGAACCATCTCTACACCCATCCTTTAATGAAACACTGGCAGGGTGTGTGTGAGGGGGGCCGGACGGGATGGGACAGGTCACTCTTCAGCAGATGTGTGCTAGAGCATAGGCGTACCTGAGCCCAATAGCCAGAGGCAAGTAAGGTTTGCAAATTACGACTTGCTGTTTTTATTATAACTCATACACTCTTAAAAATAAAGGTTTAAAAGGGTGTTTTAGCAGTGATGCCACAGAATGAATTTTCCCCAGAGAATCTTTCAGTAAACAGTTCCTAAAATAACCATTTTGAAGAAACAAAAGTGCAAGACAATATTATTTTCTGTTGCAATCTCTGCTATTTTAGTATTAGTGAAAAATGTAAGTTTTTGTTAATAGTTTAAATATTTTTTTTTATATATATATTTTCAGTTTTCACTTTAATTTTAAAATATTAGTAATGCATTGTGTTTTCATCATTTTTATTTGTTTTTACGTTTACATTAAAAATACATTTTAAAAGTCTTTATTATTTATAAATTTGTATTTATTCGTTTAAGTTGTAGTACTTCAAATTTAAACTAAACAAAAAAAAAATTTCTTGAAAACTAGCTTACATTAATTCTTATTTTTATTATTTCGGTTAACGTTTATCTTCGGAGAATCTCTTCTGATATCTTCTGAAAATATATGAGACTATTATTTTAATCATATGTTTTTAGTACTTTTTAAACTTTAGTTTATTTATTGTATAATAAATAAGTAAATGAAAAAAATATATATATATTGTGAAGTTAACCTCATGAAATATGCCTGACTCATATTTCACAGATAGATAGATAGATAGATAGATAGATAGATAGATAGATAGATAGATAGATAGATAGATAGATAGATAGATAGATAGATAGATAGATAGATAGATAGATAGATTAAAAGAGCTGATAGGAACCTGGTGGTGAAATGAAGGTGTCGTCAGCACAGCATGTCGATTACAGCTGGCATTCCTAAATCTGCAATAGGGTGCTGCCTAAATGCAATTAGGTGACAGGGACATCTCTACATCATTCACCATATGCATCCGATTAGCCTAAACCCATCATTTGTATGCGTTGTCTAGTGGAGTTTCACAATATCTTTATCTGCTCTTAAAGCCGCTCCATTACTTCTTTTCATTCTTCTTCCCCCCGCTGTCTTTCGCGTCTCATCTTTACAGCACCTCCTTCATCATGTGTTTGTGCGCAGCCCCACAACTCTGCTCTATCATTCTTCCTGGCTTTTATATAACTGCTCCCCTTATAGTAACCACACACATTTAAGTATGCGCTCTGTGTCCGAGCCCTCAGCGAGACCATAAAAGCGGCACTTAAGTGAAATGCAAGAGGACAGGGGGAAACTGAGACGATCAATCTCATAATTTGTGAAAAAGAAGGATGACACAAAAGGAGGGAAAGAATTGACGTTAGTTTCACATGGTGCTGCTGTAAATCCCTTGTTAGGTCACTGAGGCGTTCTGATGCCAGTGAGAAAACAGTTAGGTAGTTCTAGGCTGTCCCGCCGCTGCTGAAGCCACCCATTGAAGACGAGCGCAGGCACTGACAGCTCGCTGCTTCGTGTGGGAAATCCCCTCCGCATAGATGCAATAAAAACCCAGCTGCAGCGAGGAAACTGAGACATGTGGAGTCTGTTCTCTGGCCTCTGATAAAGTTGTGTCACTCATTGCAGACTTCATGTCTGTGTGTCTGTGCTGGACAGAGGTAATTACCAGGCTCTGGAGTTACACAGTATCCCGCTTTCTCAGTAGTAGTTATAGACCGTACCCAGAGGTCAAAGAATCACCTTAACCTCCCCTTTCTGGACTTGCGGATATAAGACTGTTTTATTAGGTTACCTCACTTCCTGTGACTTCATAATCACTCCTGGGATTTTTTTTGTCTAGCAAAACTGGTGTTTTTGGAAGAGTTGGCCCAATTAAACTCATAACCTTAGTGTATAATAGTTTTTTAGTGTAATTTTGCATTACCATTTGCTGACTGGCATTCAATTAGCTGTTTAAGACTTCTATGCAAATGAGTTTGAGTGTGATTGGCCAAATCATCAGCATAAGTGGTCAAACAATATCACTAAGATCAATATATCAGCCAGTATTTATCATTTTTTAAATATCAAATTATATATATATATATATTAATTTTTTTGGTTTGTTTTGTTTTTTCTATTTACCCAGTAAGTCTCGGAAGTGAGAATTTTATATTGACAGTGTCAGGACTTTTATTTTGACTGCAGATGCACAGAGGCATCCCATTCTCCATCTTCATTAATTGTGTCTGATATAACATTATCAAGTGCTGGATGATAATATAGTTTGTATTTTGCAACGACATTAACAATAATTGCCTTCCCCTTTCAGGACTTGCAGATATAAGACTAGGTGCTTTAGTAAGTTACCTCACTTCCTGTGAATTGTTGGCCCAGTGAGGGCAATAAAACCCACAGCCTTTGTGTTTAATAGTCAAAATTTTGTTTTTCCTTATATATTGGTTGTTTGTGCAACTTTTATGATTTCTATATGTAAATGAGTTTGAGTGGGATTGGCTTAACCATCAGCATAAGTGATCAACCGATTTCACAGTAAGACCAATATATCGGCTAATCTGTCAGAACTGGCTAGTCAGAAGTGGGACATTTAAATTGACAGTGGCAGGACTTTTATTTTGACAGTAGCCTAACAGAAGCATCCCGTTCTCCATCAGTTCTGTTTAGTAAATTATCAAGAGCTGGGCGACAATATAAATAATATTTTGCGATGACATAAACAATCAAGGAGTTGAGATTTGTGATATGGTTTTTGTATGAGGTGCAAGTTCGATATTCTATTTTGGATATAAAAAGTCAACTTATAAATATTTAATTGCATAAACCTTGCAAACTTCAATGGATTTTGTAACTGTAGCCTGAATGTTGAAAACCTGTTATGTGATCATGTTTTTAGTTATCACAATTTTTTTCCCCTCTAAATAATCCACACTGATGAATCATGTTGAATAAAACCATGGACATTTGTTAGGAACGTGTCAAATCTGTAAACAAACAGGAAAGAGCAAAAATAGGAAATTGGAAAGGAAATGAAAATTACTACTTGCAAACAGACATTTATATAAAAAGATACCACCAAACAATGTGACAGATGGCTCTAAAAAGCTGACTAAAGGGGAAGAGAAGAGAGAATGGAAGTCACAGGCTAAGCCCACCTCAGTGCTACGTAAACATGACACCTTTTCACCCCGGCTGAGAAGAAAATGCTCGGTAATGACCCGCCTCGACCTTCCCAGCTCTGGCTGACCCCTTTCTTTAGCTCGGAGCAGCTTAATTCTTACTAATTACATTCCTGACTGACAGAAAGTTGGCAGCTGCCACAGCGTCAGCCCAGGTAGTCTGGCATCTCTGGCACTGGAGGAGAGAGTGCTCAGAGAGACCAGACATACAACACTAAACAGGACAAATCCATTAATCAAGCGAGCTGGGGAACATTGATCAGAGAAGATTGATTGGGAATGTTAGCCTCCCATGGAGGAACATGTAAACTCATTAGAAATGAATGTTGTTTGAACGTTCCAGACAATTCCAGGTAAACAGTCTGGCTCAAGTTTGTCAAGAAAAGGTAGCTAAAACCAGCAAACATCATGGTGTTTTCTCATCTGAATGAAACACGTGGTTTAGAACAATATTAGAACCAATTTGGAGTCATCTGAGTCATTTCTGACAGGAGTGTTTGTCATCTTACTCGTTTCGTTACAGTGAGAGTGTTCATTTGCATTGTAAGATACACAGGTGTCATCTCACAGTCTATTAAGTCAAATACACTTCTCAAAGCAATGCTGGTATCACAGGGAAAATCTTGCTTTTTAGAAAAAAACCTATCAGATTTTTGGAGTACAATCAACATGTGTAATCAAGTCAACTGAAGTAAGCTTTAAGCCCCATTCACACCAAGGACGATAACTATGAAGATAACGATAAATTTCTAAAAATCGTTCTCAATATTAAAGAATAGCAGAGTCCACACCACAGCTATAAGGCTCCAAGAAACGATATCGTTGGAATCACTTTCAGAACGATTTTTTTTTCCAGCTGATGAATGATAAAAACATTGACAGCCAATCAGAATCCATCCTGCTATAACGAGCTCAAGAATTTAAAGCGGCAGACACACGTGTGCTTTGAATAAACAGATGATATCGTTCGCTGGTGTGGACACTAATATTGCTATCTTTGTAGTTATCGTTCTTGGTGTGAACGGGCCATTATTGAAAATTAACCATGGTTTTACTATATAAAAAAATATAAAAAATACAATGGTTACTGAAGTTAAATCATAGTAATCACAAATTAATCATGATTTTGCTAAACTAACCATAGATTGACCATGGTATTTGTAGTAAAGCTGTGGTTATTAATTTTCATAAGGTTATAGAGCATTTAACCTATAGGGAGAAAAACAATACTTATCAAATGCTAAAAAAAATCGACATGAGTATATTTTTTTGGAATAGCTATAGTTGTGGTTGGGTTGAAAACTATGCAAAGAAAACACATCCTCTGAACAGTTTGTTGAAGGAGTCTGAGGCCTCAGCAACCAGTGGACTGGACTCTTGAGATTAGAGTAGCTTTTGAGGAACTAAAACAGGTCTTGTGTGCAGCTCCTGCTTTAGCTATGTCAGACCACAAGAAGAAGAAAAAAAAAGAGGGTTACATGACTTTTGTGTGAACTCAAAAATGGGGAGATAAAAATAAACCTTAAAGGAAATTATTTGTAGCAACACAGTGGTCCAATGATTGGAGGGTCATGTTCACATGCAGTTTATCTGGCCTTGCAATGAGTATCTCCTGTTGTGCGTATTTTTTCAGATACGTTTATTAACCAGGCATTTACACAACACTGTTTCTAACTAAAAATGGAAAAAATAAATAAAATACAATTATGCATTTCGGCTCTTCATTTACATGACAACAGTGTTTTGGGGGCCTGAAAATCTAACTTTTATGCTTTTATTCGAACTGTGTTCGCATATTGTTTTTTTTTTTATTGTGCAAAGTTGTTAAAATTATTGTGTGTTCACATATTGTTTTTTTAGGTCAGTTTTGCCATCATTTCAACTATGTGGTTGTCTGTGTGTCAAAATTGCAAAGAAAAAAGTAATCCACAGAACTGTAAGTACCAACCATCATCATTGAAATGCCACACATCAAACCCAGACACATTTCTTGCTCCATCTGATTTAATAAATTTGCACTTAATGCACAAGATAAACAAGGCTCTGTAGAAACCAACTCAGTAACTATTGCATTACTTATGCAAATAATTATTGAGTATAGTAACATCGCGACTCAGTTACTCCCCAGTACTGCTGTCGTATGTGATAAACAAGTTAAAAGCATGTGCGCTGAGCAGCTGAATTCATAAAGACGTGATCTTAGTCACAGCGGTCCAAAGCAGACCCAACTTCCAATTTGGTAGCGTTTGACATGTACTCGGTTCTGACAGTGGAAAAGGGCTGTAAATCCAAGACCAGGCTCAGTCTGTGACTGCTGAACTACCTCGTCAAGAAGAAATGAACATGTCTGCGGGTTCAGACTCTATCCATTCACCGGCGTCTGGGTTTAGAGCCGTGAAAATCTGTTAGACACAATGTACATTTCTCCTACTGTTTCTGTGCTTTGACTTCATTTACCAACGGTTCGTACGGAGCAATGCTAATCAGTTCAAGCCATGGCTTCATGATTCCCATTAAAAAGGCCAGCGATGCTCCACATGATTTGCTTGGGCTCAGAGAAGAGCCGTTTCCAAAGGAGTGTGTGTTGCGTTGGTTTTATCGCGATGTCCTGATCTCCTCCGTCTCACTCAGCTGTTGAAGATCATGTTGCCTGCATGTGTCTTTACTATATAACTAAGGGATTTTTGGGCAGTGGCCTGAAGAAAGCGACTCAATAGCATAACAAAACACCGTTATCACATATTTCACAGCCAACTCATACGGTTTTACTTTCTCCTGTAGTGGACTAGATAATTGCAGGAGATTATGTTCTCAAAGTTCGTTCTCCTTATCTTTCATTGGAATGTAAATGGATTTGTATGCTCATGAGATGTTTCACACGATATTTAGATAGCTGATGTTTATGATATAATGGTTTCGAATGACATTGCAGCATCGAAGCAAGATAGCTTAGCAGGAGGAAAGGGACGCTACAAGGATAGCGATTTTTTTCATTTTTTTTTATATAGCATAATACCTCTCTTGTGTTTGGCTAAGACAAGGGCCCTTCTGCTCCCCAAATCCTCAGGGCTATCTTTCAAACAGTGATAGTTACGGAAATTAGCGGCGCAGAAATCCATAAGCATCACTCGTCAGGGGGCTTATTAAGTGTCTTTGTGAGTTTATGAGGGGTGGGCGACGCTCCCAGCGCTTCCCTGATTCCACCAGCTGTGAAGAGTCACCATCTCACACACACACACACACACACACACACACACACACACACACACACACACACACACACACACACACACACACATTGACTCCTATTGTTTTTATACTGAACTTATAATCTCCTGACCCAAACAGAAACCTTTCAGCATTTTACACTGTCATAATAACAGAACTGAATGTGTATATTTAGGTGTTTGATTTGTGGGGAGAGTTGAGATTTCAGGTGAAACTGAAACACGCACTTCGTACAATCACAGCAAAGTGTCTATGACTTGATGGATGGAGGCTGTTTCTCTAATGTTACCGCTGTTCTAATACAATATATTTGTAATATTAAGGTTATTCGTTAAAAAACCTTGCTTCTTTCTTTTGATTAGTATATAACCTGCACAGGGTTCCTGAGTTGTTATATGGTTATTTGTTGATTAAAAAAAAATCTTCAGATCAACATGTTGGTTTCTGGGTTATTTACAGCACAAGTACATTGATGATTTGGTTTTGGACCTATTATTTAAAAAAAATATATAAATAAAATTAAAAAACATGAAATTACATATATATACTTCTATGATGAATTTATTATTATTATTATTATTATTATTATTTTGCAGTTAAAAAATTCAAGCTATAGTGTGGCTGTAATGAGAATAAAAAATAATTTTGCCATAATCTTGTAACATAATGCAATGTTATAATTTCTGATTCATAAAATAACCCAAGCAAAGCAGTTGTGTTTGTAATAATAATAGTAATAATAATAATATAATAATAAATATAATAATAATAATAATAATAATAATAATAAATTATTATAAATAAATAATATTTAGAATTAAGATTTAAAATTTAGAATTAAAACTTTTATATAAATACGCTGAAAAAAATGATTATTTGAATTTACTAAATTTTTTTAAGGTAAATGGTTACAATCAATGTCTTTCAGCTACAGTACAGTACATTTAAATAAACAAATTTAGTTGACTAACTATATTTTTTTTAATTATTTAATTGTAGCTAAGATAAATAGTAATAGTTTTCAGTGTAGTTTATTATTTAAAAGAAAACAAAAACATGCAAATAGCGTGATTACATGGTACAAACTTGAAGTCTAAACTCTTTCTGCGCTGAAAGAAATTGGTTTATGGTTTCCTTTAAACAGTTTTTACTTTTAAACTATTATTGATTACAAAGAAGCCACAAGTAACACACTGAATTAAGCATTCAATTTTGAAGTAGAAAGACTGAAATGGTATTTTCGCATAAAACATACTCTTTGCTTTTTTTATTTTAAGACTGACACTATATGGCATTTCCATTGGTAGAGAGAGCTGGGCAGGCACAGTGGTGCTCTCCTGTGCTGCGCGAGTCTAAAACTGTTTGTGAGGGTGCTGAAAAGGGCTGTCATAGTACCCCCACCCACATCGGTGACACAAGTCATCACCAGGATTCATCTCCGAAATGTCCAGCGTCATTGTAAAAGCACATCTTTCAGTTCCATGGGGGCTCATCTCTCTGCGATGCTGCTGAAAGAATGTGTTTTCATTAAACACAGCTAAATTTTAAAAAAGCAATATAAAAATAGTTTTGCAGACATCTCCCCGATGGAATTCTTTATGCTATTTTCAGACCTTTTTTTCAAGAACAGCTTGAAATGCAAAAGCATCATGCGGCATCAAACCACGTTCCATTTACATCATAAAGCCGTTCACCTCGCAATCATAAATCTTTGCGGACATGGACATTGATTCCAGTAATAATATGTGGTTGAATGTCGCATGGATGCCTCTGTCGAGATCCATCCATCTATGAAACAGGACATGGCGGTAATGGGAAAGACTGTATTGCCGGAGGCAGTAAGCCAGCTCATCAGCCCACTGAACTTTGATGCGTTGCTAGTAAATATAATTCCATTATTTTCTCACAGCTGAGGAAGCTGCAAGGTACACAAGGGCGTGAACCGGCGGTCACGAGGGAGTGAGCCCCGGAGCACAGCGGGAAAATGATGTTGTTGTTTCTTCCGAATGAGTTTTTTAGGCAGGTGTGAGTGGGTTGTGGAGAGATTTGTTTGTCTTGAGGAGTCTGCTTTCTGATATATCACTGCTCTATGAGAATATTTATGGCATAAAATACTAAGCTACCAAGAGATCTGTAGATTAAACTCGATTTGTGTTTCCTAAAGGAAATAGAAGTGCATGCAAGGTATTAAAAATAGAGTTAACGTTTAAGCTAAATATAAGTTTTAGACTTTGATTTTGCATATTAAATAAAATTTGATTAAACGTGTCTTGTTTTCTCTTGGCTGTGTATGAAAATCACAGACAACACTATTATTGGAGCGTAAAATTTATATAGATATTTAAATGGATGCATGAAAGACCAATGAGAATTCATACTGTACCCATAGATGTAACAAATAAAAAGATAATATGTAATTTAGTATACAAATAGTTGCACTAAAGATTCAGTATGCAAATAGATGCCAAAAAGAGGGCCAATAAAAAAATTAAAAAAAAAGATACAGCATAAGAAAAGAAGATCATTCACAATCGTACATACAAGTAGTGCCGTCTAACGATTAATCACGATTAATTGCATCCAAAATGCAAAAAAATTTGTTTACAAAATATTTGTGTGTACTATTTGTGTGTACTATATGTATGTGTATTATGTACATATAAAGACACAAACATACAGCATATATTTTGAAAATATTTACATGTATTTACCTGTACATATTTATATTCATATAAATTATATCATATATACATTTATTTAATAAATAAATGTCACATATTTATCTTAAATATATACATGCATGTGTGTATATATATATATATATATATATATATATATATATATATATATATATATATATATATATATATATATATATATATATATATATATACATAATAAATATACACAGTACACACACACACATTATGTAAACAAAAACTTTTATTTTGGATGTGATTAATCGTTTGACAGCACTACATACAAGTAGGTACAAGAAAGAAGACTAATCATGTCAGTATGCAAAAATGCCGAAAATATATATATATCAGTTCCGCTGGCTAGATTTGGAACAATCTAACAATGGATCTGAAAAAAAAAACAACAACAACAAAAAAACTTTCACATTCAAAGTAGTTCATGAAACAAACAATTTGAGAGAGAAAGAGAGAGAGAGAGAGAGAGCACATGCACACGCACACACACACACACACACACACACACACACACACTTATATAGATACTGTATACATTAAGTATATGTATACTGTAAATATACATATACTTTAACTATGGTTAAGTTTTAGTTCCTGAAGCTTTGTGGCACCATTTTCTGTTTTGTATTTCACTTTGAGGGATGTTGTGCAGATGAGTGCTGAATTTATGCGTTAACACACTCCAAAAGCCTGAGCTCGCTCACCTCTGACTCTCCAGAGGAAGTCGGGTATAGACTTCCAGCTCTCCAACTGCCTGCGGGCAGCAGCCATGAGATAGACGTAAAATTAACATATTAAAATATTGGTATATTTCCTTTTCAAATTCAAAATCGGAGTTACTGTGAGCAGTATGCAAAGAAAGTGGTGTGTGTGTGTGTGTGTCTGTGTGCTCTAATTTGTTCTCGTGTGTGTGAGAGAGGATATGTCTTCGGGGAGGCCGTGTTGTGCGATAAATCAATACAGTCTTTACGAATAATAGCATGTCAGTGGTGACCACCAAACCCTGGAGGCAAATCTCCTCGCCCTATCTGTTGTACTACCCCTGACCGGCCTGAACACTAAGAGTATGATTGGTGGAGGAAAATGAGACACTTTCTCATCTCAGTTTCTGTAGCCATCTGAGCAAAATAAATATTGGGATAGGGAAAAAGATGTAGCTATCTACAGGAAGACGGGGAGGGGCTGTGGGTTGGAGTTAGAAAGAGGCCTGTATTCTGCTCAATCTAAGTCTATCACCTCAACTCACTAATGGAAACCAGAAGAGCCTTAAACAATCCCTGCTCTGTTGCTACCTGTCTTTCTCTCCACTTGGGCGTTTGCTCAGGTTTTGTCTCCATCTCACTCTTTTATAACCTCCTTTCGTCTTATACACACAGCACACTAAATCATGGCTATTATATTTTAACTGAAACAAGATTAAAACAGTTACTAGTTAAACCAAAACCAAATGATTTTCATATCAATATCTCTTATAATTACTTTTTGACAGAACCAAACCATAAGAGACAGTTGTGAGTCATTGTTAATTTCCAAACAACTCACAAAGTAGAATCATACTCATGAGTTATTGGTTTAAATTGATCTAATGGCTGACTCACTCACTGACTTATTCATTGAATTGCAACTGAACCAAATAGACTAAGAGTGGTTTTGCTTATAAAAAGTGAAGAATTAAAGGCCAAAATATGTTCATTCAAAAGTCATTGACAATTTATTCTGCAGTTACATTCGACAAGTCTCTGATGAAGAGTTAATGGTTTGAATCGGTCAAATGACTCACTCACTCATTGAATCAGTCAAAGCAGTTTTTAACTCACTGAACCTGAATCAAAAGTACTAAAAGAATCACAAGGTGACAAAAATTGTTACAATTACTATGAAAAGTCATATGTGATTCATTTTGCAGTTCCATTTGGGCAAAAATACTCACAAATCAGTCTCTAATGATGAGTCATTCATTCACACACTGAATCATTCAAAACTTACTGAACCTCAAGTGAATCAAAATGTTCACTGTTTAATTCCAAAAACGTACTGAAAAATAAAAAATAAATAAATCGTAAATGGATGGCAGTTGTTAAAGTCAACATGAAAAGTCATTTGTGATTCATTTTGCAGTTCCATTTGGGCAAAAATACTCACAAATCAGTCTCTAATGATGAGTCATTAGTTTGAATTGGTCTAATGACTCACTGTATCTTCTTAATGAACCACAAGTAAATCAAAGTATTCACATTTTTGCTTCCAACAAAGTACTAAAAGAATTTTAAACTGACAGGACTTGTTAAAATCGACATGAAGCTTCATTCACATCATTTATATTGAAGTTCCATTTAGTTATACTAGTGGCACAAAAACTGCACTCTTTATCTGAACAAGATTCAAATAAGTCTTTATTATTACAACCCATATTCTTCATTATTATTTCGTTCATTTGCGCTCATCTGCTTTGATCTTTTCACCACTAATAGCTTTTCTATCCTGGATCCCGGTGAATACATCAAGCTCTTTCTTCTTGCAGCTACAGCAGGGCTGAACATTTTTTCTTTTTATCCGTCTCTCTCTCTTCTTCTGCTGAAAAGTGCTGCTCTAAGCCAAAACTGGTGCAAACCGGAGAGAGGTGGGGTAAGGGGATCTGTGAATGGTGTGAAAAGTATTAAGTGCCAGTAATAATTGGAAGAGAGCCTAGAGAATCCAAATATAATCTTACAGCAGGAACACTTGTAATGCGTTCAGTCTGGATGCGGCCCTCGAGTGCTGACAGGGGCCGCCGCCGCTGCAGAGGGGCCCGTTCCCTCCGACTCTATCAGTCTCTCACTTATGTTCGCTCCTCCGTTATTCTTTCAAAAAGGAAAGAAAAAAACACATCTGTGTCATCGCAATACTGCTGTGTCGTCCTGACCAGGCAGCCAAGGAAAACACTTCCTCTATTTTTTCTGGCATGTTTACCAAACCTTACCCTTTAACACGGTTTCCCTGCTCGAATGTGGCCGCACGACTGTTTTCTAACACGGAGGCTGAGGATCTCACCTAGAAACTATTTTGTCATGCGTGGGGCAGAGGCCGCTCGCAGCAGGAGGCCGGCCGTCCGTTAGTCTGAGCCTCTGTGGGATCACAAATCTCAAAACAAATGAGACATTTTGAAAGAATCTGGGAAGTGTAACCCATTTTAAACAACCATCAATATAGATTACGTACAGTAAAGCTTATAATTTGTCTAAACGTTACTAAAACATCATGGCAGGTTATATTGACTTAAAGCTACACATTGTGTTTTGTATTTTTTATGGTCACCGGTTTACATTTCCACACTTTTTTTTCTTCAGTTAATTAATTAATTAGTTTGTTTGTTTGTTTGTTTGTTTGTTTTAAATATTATCTAGGAAACTGGTAGAAAAATTTAAGATATTTGTTTTGCACATAAAATTTCCATCCATTTGAATTAAACAGTAATAAACTTCATGTTTGTCAATAATACATAAAAAATAGGTAAGAAACAGGTAACAGGTATTTTGATGCTAACTAAGTAACTAACTAAATAAATAATCATGTTTTCAAAATGCCTTTTTTTTAGACAGCTTAGAATTTGTTCAGTGTGAAAATTTGGTTAACCCTCTGGAGTCTATCAACACGGATACGCGTTTTGTGGCATCTTCTCCTGATAACCCCAAAAAGAACTTAAATTACACTTTCAGTTTTGATCGTACAGATAAGGGCAATACATCAATCGAATCTGTTAAGGGTCTACTTTTATTTGTATACACACATAATAACAACAAAACTTTGTGTATTTATAAAATAAAGAAAACAAACAGGGTGCGTTGTCTGCAGCCTTGGTTCTGCGTGATCTTCATTTAGAAACGCGTCATTAAAATGAACTGTAACTCAGTGAATACTCAACACAGAGACATGAGAGATAGATCTATAGAAAGCTTGACATGTCTACTTTTAAACTAAACAAGTCTTATCGAAAACAAATATTCTGTGATAAAGTAATCTATATGAAAACAACGCAATGTCCATTTTTTCGAATTTGAGATTTATAGATCATCTGAAAGCTGATGCATTGATGTAAGAGCATTGATGTAAGAGTTTGATAGGATAGGACACTGGATTGGCTTAGATACAACTATTTGAAAATCTGGAATCTGAGGGTGAAAAAAAAAAAAAAAATCAAAATATTGAGAAAATCGCCTTTAAAGTTGTCCAAATGAAGACTTTAGCAATGCATATTGCTAATCAAAGATTAAGTTTTTATATATATTTATGGTAGGAAATTTACTAAATATCTTCAGTGAACATGATCTTTACTTAATATCCTAATGATTTTTGGCATAAAGGAAAAATCTATAATTTTGACCCATACAATGTATTTTTGGCTATTGCTACAAATATCACCATGCAACTTAAGACTGGTTTTGTGCTCCAGGGTCATATATATATGTTAAAACCATCTAATTAAAATGGATGAAAATGTAAATGCCTGATTATCCCTTTAGCAACTAATTCTTATGATTTTTTTCTAAATGAAACACGCAGAGAAGAGGTCCAGGCCGCAGCGGCAGGTGCCAGTGTCTGATTCACATTAAACGCAGAGAGGAAGTTGAGTGGTTGGCCGACACATTCCAGTGATGCGGTCCCAGACTACCTCTGGAAAAGTGCAAGCTCGCTCTCTCATTTTCTCTCTCTCTCTCTCTTTCTCTCTCTCTCTCTCTCTCTGTCTGCTCTCTGCTGTGCTACAAATTCTCCTTTTGACTGGTTCTGTTTGAGTCCTTCTGACACTGTTAGCAAAAGTTGAAATGTATTTTTGGAGGTCTTACATTTCCTGTCTGAAACAGGTGCTGTGGCATGTCGGGCTGTGGGATTTCCACAGGCCAGGTTTCCATAGTGCTGGGTTTGGAAAACAGCATAATGTTAAGAAAATTCTGAAGCTTTGGAAAACAGTGTCAGCCGTCGCTGCTATAAACTTGAGGGAAAGAGCTGCCTGGGTTTGAAGGCCGAAATCTGAAAACATGGACACCATAACCTTGTTTGTAAATGAAGAACTAAATCAGTGTTACTTTAGTATCATTAAGATACTGTTATAGTTTTCGGTAATATTTTGAATTAGATTTTATTTTTATATTTTCTGCTTTTTTTATTCATTTTAGCTAAGGTTTTAGTCATTTTGTTGTGTTTTTATGTCATTTTGATAATATTTTGTTGTTTTCAAAAATATATATATATATATATATATATATATTTTGTTGTGTTTTTATATATATATTATATATATATATATATATATATATATAATATAATATAATTTTCATTTAAGTTTTAGTTGTAGTAATTTTAGTACATCAATTTAACCTAAATGACAATATGAAATGTTGCCTTTGAAACTAGCTGAAATGAAAAAATAAACAACAACTTTGTTTTAAATATATTTAATATATATTGTATTGCAGTTAACATTTGCTTAAGGTAATAAAATTGTAAATTAATGAATAAATAAATGCATGCATACATATTTTTTTACTTATTACTTAGACCCACAAATAGTCATGTATTTAAAATAATAGTTAATCACACATTAGCAATGATGAGGTTGCAATTGAGTACATTTATTACCTTTAGATATTGAATAACACATTAAAGTTAAAATTAAAATCAAGTAATTAACATGTTTTAATGTTAGTCAACACACCAAAATAAGTGTAGTTTAAAATATGACAAAAGATTTTTGAAACATATTGATTAAAACTTATAAGAAAAAATAAAAAAATAAATAAACATTTACATTGTATTATTTCAAAGTATGTTTATTTTTATTTATTTATTTATTTATTTATTTATTTTAAGTGTACCTTAGTGTGTTTATTAAAAGGGTCATATAATGCTATTTCAAGTTTTTCTTTCTCTCTGGAGTGTTACAAGCTGTTTGTGAACAGATAAGATCCCTAAAGTTGCAAAGACTAAAGTCTCAAACCCAAAGAGATATTATTTATAAAAGTTTAGACTCATCCACGCCCCCCGCAAAGACTAAAGTCTCAAACCCAAAGAGATGTCTACGTCACTGTGTGGGAAGATTTGCATAACACCACCTAAACAAAGAAAGAAGGCATAACTTTATTGTTGCTGTTGCTGCCGGCGCCATGTTGTGGAGACGCTGTGTGTTTCCTTGCGAAAGCGAAAATACTTTGTTTGGTTGTATTTACAACACTGTTCCAGAACAGTTCAACCCAAATATTCAGATGTGTGCAGTGCATTTAGGGAGGACTTCTGATCCTGGGAGAGTAGACTACAATGCCGGCTGTTCTGACTCAAAAACTATAAGTACGTTTTGCCACTGACGATTCAAACGCAAGTTTTGATCAGTGTAGAGTAGAGCTTGTTGTTTGTCATTTCTCCAATCACAAATGCAGACATGGTTTTATGTTTACGCAGCGCGATGCAAAGACAGTATAAGTCATTATAATCCGTAATTATGTCCCCACTGGATACAACAAATGCCTCGTTCGTAATGGGTTTTGTTGGTTTTGTCTATTACAATTTAAATCCACATCTCACACACTTCAATGCACTTTGAATGGAACATATATGTTTGCGTCGAACTGGAATCATGGTGGAATATCCTGTGATGTCCACTTTGCAGGGCACTTACGTTCGAATAGAACAAACATATGAAGCGATAAGAGAAACATACAAAATGTGCAGAGCAGAGGGGCGCGAGGACTGGAATTAAGAACCGCTGACTTACCCCAACCCTAAACCTACTCTTACAGTAGGTTTAGGGTTGGGGTAGGTCAGCGGTTCTCAATAAATTATCAGATTACAAAATCTGATAGGTAGCATTATTTGTTAGAACACCGGGACACAGCAAAACAGTTTGTTAAGGGGCGTAACATTTCCATGACATACATGAGGAATTCGGCCAATCACAATGCACTGGATAGCTGGCCAATCAGAGCACACCACGTTTTTCAGAACGATGAGCTTTGTAAAAATCAACGCGTTTCAGAAAGGCAGGGCATAGAGGAGAAACAATAAATTATTTTCCACATTATGTGGAAAATAATGTGTTTTTTGAACATTAAACAGCATAAACACATTTCATTACACCTAATACACAAAATAATGTTATTTTTGGCAGCATCATATCAGCCCTTTAATATTATATAATCTGCAAGTACAGTTTTTAATAATATACTTTTAAGATTTAAAGTAGACAAATTCACACTTCTTTTTCACTAGATAGATAGATAGATAGATAGATAGATAGATAGATAGATAGATAGATAGATAGATAGATAGATAGATAGATAGATAGATAGATAGATAGATAGAGGAAAGTTCCTCCTCAAGATTCAGTTTCAGAAGGAAAGAGTGTTAAATTCTTTTCTTTTCTCTCTGTTCACTCAGCATGTTTTAAATCTATGAAAACCTCCTTACCACGCGAGCAGCGCTTTTCTGAGTTATTTGTCTTCAGCGGCCCCAGACACATTCTTTGTGTCCAGAAATCCTGTGTGTTGTGAAGCCCTTGCAAATCCTGAAAGATAACCTGCAATGGACATGATGGGGATTATGCACACACACACACACACACACACACACACACACACACACACACACACACATGGGGATTATGCACACACACACACACACACACACACACACACACATGAAGGTGGAGGAGCCCCATGTGAAAATAAATGAACCTCTGTTCTCGGCATGTTTTAAATCGACACTATTCGGTACTGTGTATTTTCTTTGAATGGAATTGCGGGAGGCTTAGATGCTTTCAAAACACGTCTTGACATCATTAATGCAGACGAGATGAAAGCTGATAGGGGCCGAGACATATCCTGTTTTCACAGACAGCGTTTCATCTCAACAGGACTAACACACAGTCGAAAGGTTCAGAGCTTCTACTTAGGATGTCCTGCAGTAGACTCACACTGTCCGTGGGTCAGTTTGACCCCTTCAGCTCATTGAAGCAAACCCTAGATCAACCTGATCCTAGATCAGTTCTAGAACTAGCACAAACTAGTTCAAACCTTCTCTGTAATGCAATGAAGGTCTCACGGCACAGAAGGTCTCACCTGTTTCAAGTCTGCTACTACAGATTTCTTCTTAAAATATAGTTGTTCTTTAGGCACTTGTGGGGTAGATGTGGTGTAAGTCTAGGAAACAAGTGACGAGATGCAACCGAGAAGGGCCATGATGGAGGGAATCATAGAAAGATAGAGGTTACACGCTGAAATGACACTGTGTGTCCGACAATGGCTTTAAATGACATCTCATGGGAGCATATCGGACTTCATGCACGCTTTTATCCACTGGACGGAGAACAACGGCAACGGCATTGAGTGGCAGAGGACTTGCAGAAAGGCGAGCTGGACCACACAGATAAAGACCTCGCTCGGTCTCAGAGAAGGGGATTTCTCACTTTCTCTGTCTCTCTATGAGTGTGTGTATCTCCTTACGCATCTTAAAGGAACGGTTTACCGCAAAATAAACATTTATCATAATTTTCTTGCTTGCACTGTTACAAAGCTATATAGCTTTCTGGTTACATTTTATTTCAATAGTCCACTTTAGACATTCTAATAACTATAAGTAACTTTGTAACACGTCAACTAACTCTCATTACAGTATTAGTAGACTGTTAGATTAGGTTTAGTAGGATAAGCTGAGATGTACTGTACTTGCAAAGTTACTGATAGTTAGTATAATGTCTGTTGTGGGAACAACAAAATAAAGTGCATTTATTAAAAAAAAAGTGATGAAGTGACTCTCTTCTGTGGGTCACTAAATAAATAAATAAAATCGTTGCTATTTTACATGCAGTTGCAATTAAAGGGATAGTTCACACATCTATTATAGAATAGAATAGAATAGAATAGAATAGAATAGAATAGAATAGAATAGAATATACTTATACTATTAATACTTAAAATGTTTAGGAATAAGAAGAATCAGTACTAGTCGTATGTCTCTGCTTTTTGTTTATTAGAGATTTACACTGTAATGTTTTGCAACTTCAGTGTGAGTTTATGATGTGATATTAATTTAGATTCATCAGCCAGTTAAGAGAACATGAATGCCACTAGACTTAATTTACAACTAGAATTATTGCATTTAACCTTCACTCCCCACAGTCAACAGCTAATGGACACTGAATAATTGCTGCTTCATGCAGCGGCTGATTGTGGAAAATTACACTGCATCCTTTCTTTTCCTCTTTCCTCTTTTATCTCCAAATTTACCTGTTCTCCTTTTGTTTTGGAGACTTCATACTGTATTGTGGTGGTGTGTGGGTGCATTGTGTGAACTCTGTTTACAGATTTTACATTGTGAAATTCAGTGAGCATCTACAGTATAGCTCAGAATAAGTCACAACTGTAGAATCTTGAAGCTGCAATCAACAGCTTTGCATGTTAAGTGGCTTAAGTGCAAAGATGAAGTTTATTCCATAGATAAAGTAAAATAATGTGACATATTGATACGTAGATCATTTGTTAGCATGCTATGGCACTGGAAGTGTTTCAGGAATGTGGTGGTAGTAAGTGAGACGGGAACACATGTGCTGACCTCACTGTGGTGCTTTACTCTACTCTAAGCCAACACATTATCAGGGCCAATAGGGTTTGTTTTTCTACCTGATTTTACTCGGTTGTCCAAATATATGCCACAGAGCTCCGACGCAGAGGCTAATCTCCCCTCTTTCCAACACACTCAAAGACACCGACACTTATGGTTCTCTGTTGGACAATACCACCATCCTTTAGGAGGAAACTTAGAAGCTCTAGCACATATATGAGGCCTTTACGACTCTTACACAAACCAAGACATTTTATAACAAATTGGAAGGCCTAATTGGCTTAGAAGAGTTAAAGGGATAATTCACCAAAAAATTTAAATTTTGTCATTAATTACTGTAAATTAATCTGTAAAATTGTGTAATAAATATTGTATTCTTTTATAAGTATAATAAGTAACTGTATAGACTGTATATAGAGTAGGAACTTACAGTATATTTTTATGCATTAAGTATTTTGTATGAATATCTGGCTGTCCACTGCACTCTGACCCCTGTGTTACACACAAACACACACACACACACACACACACACACACGGCTGTGTATACTGTATATGCACATTTAAGTTTTAAATACAATTTACCTTTAAATGCATAAACAATTTCTAATGCTAGCAGCATATCAAGTGCACAACACATTATCTGTGCTAGTGCACCAGTGTCCCAGTCAAGAAAAAGCTGTTCAGTACTTAAAGTGCACTTAGCTAAAATGACCCATTGTTCAAATGTTATTCTTCAGATTAACCTAGAAATCTCTGTGAGTGTCTCCCTTCCCACTGAGAATGACTAATGTCCGTGTGAGTGTGAGAAAGAGAGAGAGAGAGACTGTGTGCATATAATCATTTCACTTTACTTATGGAAGGTATTTTCATCAAAAGTGAGTTATTTTTTGTTTTTTTTTTTTTTATAAATCCCAAAAAGGTACCTATAAATTGTAATAAGTCCAAAGTGTAATGTGCGCAATTACAATGATATTTTTTTTGTTTTTTTTTTTTGTTTTTTTTGCATTAGTAAGAAAGCAGTAACATAGATATAATAAATGTGTATGTGTCATAAAAGAGATCACAGTGACTGTTATCCAGCAACAGGAAACCTTCCAACAAGGCCCCCCTGACAGCTCATGGAGACGGAAGCTGTCCTTGGTGTTTAAAAAGGGAGTAAATCTGTCATTTCTTCCTCCCTTTACTGCAGCTGCAAGAAATTAGCCTGTCTCCCCAAACGCCGCAGATAACCCATCTGCAGGAGCACACCTCCATGAGGCTGTTACGATTCCGGCCCTGTTCTTAACCTTACACCAAATTATGTGCATTGCATTTGAATAGTTTTATGTTTATTGTAACAACCCATGGAAGTGAGGTAAATCAGGAGATAAAACTGAGACTTTTTGAGACCCTTGAGTCTCCAACGGCTTAGAAGAAACAACAAGTTTCCTCTGCAGTCTTTATTTCTGCTAAGGAATTTTAAGTGACCCATCAAGTTTAGATTTAAAGAGACATATTCAATTGTGTCACCAGGAAAGAGCAAAACATTTCTCTTTTAGTTAATATTAAACATTCCAAAAAGGAATCCACATTTCCAACATTAGATTTAAAAAGGTCCCTGTGCTTTACATTAAGCTGTCCAGTAATAGGAGAGGCCAAAGAACTCAATTAGATGCTGGCTATCCTCGGCAAGCTCGCCAAGGCCTGTTGAGCCCTAAAGTTGTAGTTTTGACATGGTCTGAGTCCCTCATCCTGCAGATAGACAGCATTTTTCATCCTGTCCTGCAGATATCTCCCTCTCAGAATTACCCTCCTAATATATCCCCTTTCATCGGCCAGCAGAGAGGTCCAACAGAGAGAGAAGAGGGAAGGAGGGGGTCTCTGTTTTGTCTCATGGATAAAAAGGTGGGTTTCTGGCAGCAGTTGAGGCCACACTCAAGCTCAGAGGGACACAATGTCCCCTCTGTCTTCCATAGAAAGGAGCTCCTGACAGGAATCAGCTTTCAATTAGCTCTCAACCCCCACCCCAGCTATTCTAACCTCTCTCTCACCGGAGGCCTGGCCTGTGGCCCCTGCAGCTTAGCCAGGCAGCCTGAGCTGCAGATCTGGGGTGAGATTATAGGCAACCTTGTGACAACCAAATTGTACCTTATTTATAGGTAATGGCGTCTCCAGCCACCTCACGCCTGATCTGACACCTCTCATCACCATGGAGAAGCACAAAGATGGAGTGCTCCGCGTTAGCATATGAAATCGTCACAATTACTGTCGGCTGAGATGGGCAGCGGACATCGTTTCCCGCCCGCGTTAACCTGTGATTACAATTGAAGAGCTCTGGATAAGTTCAGGATGTCAGTGGAAGTTCAGGATGTTTTTTTCTTTCTTTCTTCCGTAATTTATTATCATGCTTGTGGGAAATTTTCAGATCAAGGGTCAAATAAAAGAGTAAAACCGCTGATGAACTCTATAGTGTTTTTTTTTTTGTTAATGTCCAAGCTGAATTGGCATCTAACTTAGCTTGCAATATTACCGGCAGTTTGCATCGATGGGAACCAAGATACAGGATGCTCTTTCGGGTTGGGTAGGGGGGTGTAATTTGAAAGGACTCTAGTCGCAGGCCGTTTCTTGGTCTCAGACACTGAGTAACTATGTGGGGATGGATGAGAATGTACCGGCCAGAACAACAGGCATTGTGTGAGGCTGAGACAGCCGAAGAAGCAGGTGTTGTCCACTGGGACGGGGCTTTGGCATCAGAATAGATTCAGGATATGAATATGGGGATATTGTGCCCTCTTGAGCACCTGCAAACCCCCTGGACAAAAGGCCACGCAGGGGAAAAAAGGAAAAGGAAAGGCAATCCCACTCCGGTGGATGCATTCCAGCCTACATCCTCTCCTCAAAAAGTGGAGAAGACAGCCTTTCTATTTCGTTGTTGAACCTGCCCCCTCCTTCTTAGCTTAGTGTAGTTATCTCTCCAGTCATTCCATCTTTCTCACCAAAACTCTAGTCCAGAACATTTATTGACCTGCTTCTTGAATTAAGTTTCAGGTGTAGGCATAGGCAAAAAAGTCCATCTATAGTATAAGGATTAGTGATTTACTCTTATTGACATATCCGCTGCAATGACTTCAAATTAAATTAAATTTACGTTATAGAGTCAGGGAGGCACCTCTTGACTTCGGCTGAGGGGCCAGAGAGAGGAGCTCGGGGCCTCTTTAAAAGCGCTGTGTTTCCCCACTACGTTGCCTGCCTGTGATCCCTATCACTGGGGTGACGATGTAAGAGTCCTGCAGACAGAACGATATTGAATTCTGAGCCAGCCAGGATGACTGATATCTGACCACCCACCCAGCTTGTGGCTCTGTCCTGTGTCCCATTCCAGAACCTCATACCCATCAAAACTCAACTTCTTTACTTAAGTTATAATGCTCTGGTTTGTGTATTCTGTAGCTATTCTGGCGCTTTGTGCCATAAAAATTGTATGTAATCCTTGAATGTGGAATGGTACAACTCTTGTGGAAATTCAAATATATGTACTATGCTGGAATTATGGACTGAAATTGCAAGACAGAATCCCATAGCATAATTCTCAAATATTCTTTGGAGATTTTTAGGCATGACTCCCCTACTGGTTACATATGTTTTGAACCATGGTAGCTGGTTTGAGCTGGTTTAAGCTGGTCCTTAGTTGGTCATGAATTGTTTTAAGATGCCAGCCAGCTTACGTATACCTATCTCAGGATCAGCTTAAACCAGATCAAACCAGCTACCATGCTTCAAAACATACCTAACTAGCATATACGTTTTTTGTTTGTTTGTTTGTTTGTTTGTTTGTTTGTTTGTTTGTTTGTTTTTCAACAGGGTCAAGTGACACAAGCAAATACTTGATAAAGCTAGATTTCTTGTATTTTTTTCTACATGCTGACCTGTGGTACTTGAAAGTTTGAGTATTTACCAATTTCTTCATCTCCCCACCTCTCTAAACTTTCTCTAGGAGCTAGTTAGCTCGTCTCACTTCATAATGAAATCAAGGTGTTGTATTGCACTATTTATATGACCTTGTGGGACCACTCATGTTCACCATGCAGACTTGCGCCGTTCCCGCAGTTGTTACTTTAATTCTCACAGTTCAGATGAGAATGGACTTTTACCACGTCTACTTTCTGGCCACTTTAAAGAAAGTTCTTTGCCTTCAGAAATCACAGGTGAAGCCTGGAAGACCAGCAGATCTATACAGTACGTAACGGCGCATGTGGCGGCGCTTCACCCTCTGTGTTATCAGCCATGTCGGAACAGTGCCGCAGTAAATACTGCATCCCTTGGGGGACTGGCCCCGCAGTTTGATCAGTGATCCCACTCCTCAGAAGCAGTGGAGTGCTCTGCCCCTGTGCCCATGGCTCGTCCCGGGAGAGGGGGGCACCGGTCTACTGACTGCCAGGGGGGATTGGAGAGAAGGACTTGAGAGAGAGAGGGAGGAGGGTCAGGAAGATAAGGCCATGGGGTTTTGTAAAGGGAAGCTTGACTTTCAGAGCACAGGAAGAGGGGATGAATAAGGTAGAGAAAAGGAGGAGGAGGGCAGCTGAAACTCCACACCTTCAGCGCATCTGATAACAGACTCTGCATTAAAGTTAGTGTAAAAGAGAAGGTTAGAGGTAAAATGTCAATAACGGCCGTGCAAGAGAGACCGAGAGAGAAACAGAGAGGGGAAAGGCGACGCAGAGTGAGAGAGCTTAGAATTGCTCTGGTTTGATGTGGAGCTTCACCATCTGTGAACGAGTTCCGTGTGAACATAGTGTTCTGACATATTGAGTGATTATGACAAATGAACTGGAGAAAAACTCCAGGTGGGCATCAATAGCATTGATCTTTACTCTCAAGGTGAAACAGATCAATGCATTTGGCCTGTTTGCAGCTGTTATGTTCAGAGAACTCTTGAAGACAGATAGCCTAGCACCCCTACTGGCCAAAAGACTTATTTTACCAAATAATAAATAAGAAGCACCTACTAAACATATCCAGTCTCTTCTTGATTGATAAAATAATGCAAATTATTTTATAACTGATTTTTCTACATTTCTACAACAAAGGTTATGTGAGAGAGAAAGACTGAAAGAAGCAAAGATCCACTCTCAAAATTCTGCACAAGCTCATCCCCATCTGTGCAGCATTACCACACAGAGACACTTTGATGACAGCTATTTACTGACCCCAGAGTTGAGAGGTGGGTCTGGCCGAATTATTTTACAGATTCCATAGTAAAACGGTCAGCTTGAAAAGATGAGATTCACAACGGGAGACAATGGTCGACCACTGTGATCTGATTACGCCATGCCCCCTTCACGGGTAAGCCGAGAGGGCTAGGAAGTGCCCCCGGGAGCAGAACACGAGGCCTGGAAACATTTGGCCATCGAGATGAGGCTCGTAAAGTTATCTCCTCGCCACACACACTTACTCACTGCTCCAAAGGCGGCTGCAAAGGCAATTTGCAGTGTGGAGCTAAATAGAGAGACATGCAAGGGTGTTTCATGCTGCGGACTTTGTAAATTATCACTGCTATCTTTGTTTTGCTTTCTATTACAGCGTCGGTTCTCAGGAGGTTCTCACAAATTTATCTTTACCATTTGGGTTTTTCTTTCAGTGACTGCTTGTTATTGTGTTTATGCCCAGCTTTTCATAGTTAGAGACACTTAACTATGAAAAGCTGGGCATAAACACAATAAGAGTATAACATATCTGTAGATATCTTTATTATTGTTAGTCACTGGGGGTAATTCTTACAGCAGTTCTTCAGACTTGTATTTGGACTGATTCCAGATGCTTTGAATTTAAAGAAAACCCAATGTGTGTTATTGTTATAGAGTCTGTACAATTATTTACTCTCAGTGCAATGGCAAAAAAGAGTTGTTCTCTCGCTAGCAACTGTTTCAATGCCAGGGTTTAAAAAAAAAAAAAAAAAAAAAAAACAATGTTGAAAAAAGACACTTGCCGATGCTGCATTTGAAGGCGGCAAAATGAAAAGTGTCCATTGATGCCACACACAGTGGCCAAGCATTGGAGCCATTTAGCTTGTAGAAATGCTATCTGATGAGGCCGCTGTGTGTGTGTGCCTTGTGTGACGTAGGCCCGTTTTCATTCAGACGGGCACTCAAATGGCCAGCTCAGAGGAGGCGCTGAGGCCAGTGGGTCAGCGCCTATCTTCCCCCTCAGCCCAGATCGCTTTCAGGACAGAGCGGGGACAAGCCGGAGTGAATTTCAATCGCCCGACACTGCCTATTGTTCATCAGCTCTGGCAGGGACCCACAGATATACTCTACACTTAGAAGTGAGGCGTAGTCCAACTACCCTAAACTACTGTGGCCCACCATGATCAGAGAGTCAGAGCCGACAGTTTAAAGACATGCAACATCAAAATGTTCTTTGAAAAGCCCACTTTGTTTCTTCCCCTTTCCTTCTTTTAGACCGGCGTGTGAAGCAAGTGTTAAGGTTAGTTTTGTAAAGTTACGCTGGTGCAAAGCCTGATTCCAACTCAGTCATGCTAATGAATGTGACACCTCTTTTCTCTTAAAACAAAAACAGTGGTGTTGGGGGTGAAAATGTGATGTTTTAGGCACTGGTTCAACTAGGCCATAAATATACTGATAATAAGTATGCAAACACAGAACTCCAATTGCACTTAATATGTGTTCTTGCATGTGTGGCAGAATAAAATGTCAGAACTCTAAGAAATTAAAGAGTTGGCTTCAAATATCATATATGTGTTATTTTCAGGTATTATTTAGCTGCCTTCAAACATGTTGACAGTTTAACCAAACGTAAGCTCAAGATTGCTCAAGATTGTTGTACCAGTGGGAGCTCAAAAGATACTTGCATTTGTGAACTATTTTCTGACCCATTTCAGTGCAGAACACAGAAACATGAAGGTGGAGAGGTGGGAAGTATTTTCTGGCCTTATTCTTATTCTGATTACTTCTAGGATATGCTTTTATTATGATTCACTGACTTTTAATTAGTGTACATAATTTGTTAATTTGTCACTGATTATCAGTTAATTTACTTTGAGACAGATGATTTTATCTTAGTTAATTTATATGGATGATATTGTATTGTACAACACAGTTAAATTAGATCAAATTAGCTGGATTAAACTTGGGGATCAGGTTCATTCATGTGCATAAATAGAATGCATGATGTGTACCGACACCAATGTCTCGCTGTTACACTATAAACACTGACTTAATAAATAAAACACAGAACATCACAATACACGCCGCTATTTAATCAAGTCATTACTCTGTCCCTAGGCTCTATGCGCTCATTTCCGTTACAGTGAAATTCCATTTGAGGAAGTAAAGATTTTAGCCAACGGAGGTACTGAGGAACCCCATGTACCTGCTGGGGTCAAAAGAAAAAAAACGTGAAAGGTTCCGACTCTTCGGCCCACCTGTGAAATGAAGCCTTTTCATGGATCAACAAATCCATCAGCATCTTATTCTTTCCTCTGAGCAGAAATCTGAGCAATTATTTTTGACGTGTAACATCAATAATCTCATTTATTTTTCCCCCCGTCTTTTTCAACGGCGTGTGCTCCATTCTCTTGTCCGTGTCTGCGGGGAAATGTGAGATAGAACACTCAATAAACCAATTTTTTGCACCATCGATCCTACAATTGTTTTATTTCTCTGCCTCTATCCTCCACTCGGCTCTCCTTTCTCTTATGAAAATGTTATTGACGGCAGCATGGTGTTAAATTATTAAGTAAATGTTAGCAGATGCCGACGATGTGTTTGCTGTCTGCGTGTATCTGTTTGTGCAAACGCGCTAAGGTCGCGTGTGCGTTTTGTAAAGAACAGCGGGGATATGCAGCCCCCGAGATGAATAGTCAGATGATAGCGGGACACTGAAACAGACACTATTAGAGAAGACGCTGTTAGGCAATGAATCTGGCGTGCTGCCATTAGACAGCTAGGCGTTTTAGCCTAGCGGGGTGATCTCTTTTGCTCTCGCTCTGCTGTGAGGATCAATGTACCGCCACTGTCCCACTCGAACAAGCGCTTGCTTTATTGTTTACCACCCCTGATGGATTTCTTTAGTGTTTTTTCTATTAAGTTTCAATGGTATTGTTCGTAAAAGTTTCTTGTTTACCATATCATAATTTAATGGGAGCTGGCATTTAGATCCTTTTGTAACAGCCTTGTGTCGCTAATGGCTAATAGCTAATGTGTCTGTGTGGACCGGCTCACACAACAGATGATAGGCAGGGGTCAAGTTTCCCCCCACACACACACACATAGCCAGCTGTCAGTAATAACTCATCCTCTTGTTATGCTTTTTTAATTAGTTTTGTTTAGTTATGAGCCCCGTGTGAGCCGTTAGCATAGCATTGTTGTACCCGTGTCACCTGAGTGTGTTTGAGCTTTATGTGATTCATTAATCAGCCTGCTTTGTGTCTCTCATTTGCATAGAAGCATGTTTAGACCAAATTAGCTGCTCGGGTGAATTGTTCTCACTGTGGGAGTAAGTAGTTTGGTGTGTGTGTGACTTGAGTTGTTTACTTCATGCCTCCGCATCAGCCCGACGTTAGCAGTGGGTTCACAAAACTGAACCCATAGGGCAATAATCGTGCCCTTGCTTTGAGAATGTAATTATCCTATCACATGAATACGCACCAGTGAACAAACATAGATGATCATAAAATAGACTCACAAACACTCCAAATATAAAAAAACACACAAACACATGCACAGAAGGTAGATAGCTACACAAACACGCAATCAAAACATGTTTATTTTGGCATAACCATAGGGTTGGACAAGTTGAAATCAGGGAATTTGTTGTAAAATGCAGTTTTATTTAATGTTGCAATATCGATGTTATGTTTTTCTTGCAATGTTTACTTTTTTATTTTATTTTATTTACTGCAGTATCATGAACTTGCCTACAAAGTGTCAACACTCTGATGTGTTTTGGAACATGTAAAACTTCTATTGCAAATAATGCTTCTTTTTGTATGTCAGGTTCTCAACTACCCTCTCTGAGTATTTTCATTTATGCATTTGGCAGACACTTTTATCCAAAGAAGCTTGCAATGCATTGAAGGTGTACATTTTTATAATTTCATGCATGTTCAGTTCACTGGTAAATTAACCCCCGATGCTGTAATTGCTAGCAACATTGCTCTACTGTTTGAACTTTAGGAATGCACACTTGAAAGCACACACAAAAAATAAATAAATCTAAAAAATATATTTAAAATATATGTTTATAACATTAGTAGTAATAGTAGTAGTAGTAGTAGTAGTATGTAATGTGTGAGAATGATTATTTATTTATTTGTGTGTGTGTGTGTGTGTGTGTGTGTGTGTGTGTGTGTGTGTGTGTGTGTGTGTGTGTGTGTGTGTGAAATGTATTGAATACAATTACAATGATTACACCCAGGTTTTTAACCTAGTACAACGGTTAATTTAACACATTCATCACATACCTTCTGAAATATGCTGTATTAGAAGATGCAGGCATACCTACTGTATGACCAGAAACAGTATCTGTATATCAGTTGAAATTTTTATTAATGCAATATTGGGACATTCCTTGGCAACAGTAAATAACTAAACATTGCGTCATGCCTAAAAACATTCAACAGGTTTTACCTCGTTTGGTATTATTTCCCACCCTGTATTTTGCCATTTTTGCATTACATGTATATTCTGTTTGCTCTTAGTTGTAAATAATGAAAAGCAGTCCTGATGTATATTGCAGTAAGGCAAAATCCTGACACAAACGCTAGATACTGTCATAACGCCATGCCCTCTTAAGAGTGTTTAGATTCCTATTGAAACAGCACTTTTGTGATGAATTCAGTAAAGTATGCTCACATTCACACACATGCTCAGCTGGGGTGCTAACAGCTGTAAGAGTCAGATAGTAGCTGATGCCATCACATTAGGTAATGAGGTCAAACTGAGAGCTTGAGTGATAACCTGTGAACTCTGATCTTAGACAGGCCTGCTAGGGGTCCCAAACCTGCTCACTCTCTCTCTCCTCTTTCTCATTTATGTTGTAAGTCAGCACTCATTTCTCAAATCAATCAATCAATCAATCAGTCAGTTTATCAATCAGTCGATCTGTTAGATGGGTTACAGCTATTTCTGCCACTGTGTTTGTGTGTGTTTCATGCATCTGCTGCACTGTAGCTCATCATACGTGGATACATTAGCTCTTACGAGTGTTTCATTACCAACTCTTTGGAGGTTCCAACTATTTTCACAGCCCAAAACAATACAACCGTCCAGTCAGCAAAGGACACACACGCACAGTAGTTCTCAGCTGTGCCAGGGAACAAAACAACACAAAACAAACAAGCCCGCACCATTAGCATTCAGCCTACTGCCAGGTACGTTTACGTAGAACAGCTAGTTGGAGCTCTAATAAATGGCTCTTTTTCCATTAAATCTGGATTAGATAGAAGATAGAAACATAGAAAGATGCCAAAGCTGTTAAATTTAATTTCAAGGTCAATTTTATTCCGCATCACTGTTTGCTAGTTTACACCGTCGTTACCTAACCGGCTAAATGCACAGCTCGTTCGTTAGTTGAGTCATCAGAGACGGGTGGTTTTAATGACTCAATGACCAGAGGCTAACTCGTGTCTCCCCGCTGAGTTAATTATGGAATAAAACGACACACGGTGCTTTTTCATCAGTAGCTCTCTCGCGGAAAACCGCTCTGAGGAGAAGCAAAGATTATTTTATGGTTTATTAAATAGCATGATAATATAAAACATTGAGTCACTTCATCATTTAGCAGATACATTACGACAATGTGACGCACTAAGTGTTAAGTGCAGGTGCCAGTGCACCCTGGTGTTTAGTTACTCTCTAAAGGTCTGGTGGTCGAACAGAAGGGAAATCTCAGTATATCAGCAATTCGCTTACCTGTATTCTCTTTAAAAGTCCTTTTTCTAATGTCCTTTTTTAATCTTATTTAATCTAAAAAAATCATGTTTTTTTGTTGTTGTTGTTTTTAAGCACATGAATTACATCAGCATTCCCAAGTTCATTGTGTTACCATTAGCATGGCTTGTAAGGTGACCTCCAAAATTCACACAATATCAACTTTGACGTAATTTGCCACTGACTTAGTCTGCACAGTTAATGATTACTAGACAATATGCATGATGTTTCAGTAATCAAGACAACATGAGACTGATCCTGTATACTTAGATACATGGAAATATTGAGGTGTAATAAAGATACCTTATAACCATTTGTTCGTTCTCACAGAGATTTTAAGCCATGCACATTATAATACGTACCTACAGTATTCATGGTGATGCTTTTAAAAAAATGTAATTCATCACAATCAACACCAAACATCATGGTTAAGGCATTAGGAGTTTCGAATATGTCAATATTTATAGGCTTCTTAGAGGAGAACGTCTTTTTTTCTTTTTTTTTTCTATAAATGACATAACAAGGCAATGTGACTGTGTAATAGCAGGCACTCTGAATGTTCCTGTGAGACAATCAGGTGTCAGCCAGAGGAATATGACTCAAGACAGAAAGAGATTAATATTGCTCGAATTCTTCACAAACTCCTGCCCTCTGCCCCCATCCTCCATCCAGCACACCCACACCCATTGATTACCCAGCCTGCTCTCCCGCTGTCTCTAATGGGCCTGAGAGCCCGATCATGTGACTGTTGCATCTCTGCGTGGTGGATTGGTTTGTCTGAAAGCGCCTGGCCCTCGCAATCATCCTAATGCACAAGCATTGGCCATTACTGTCAGGCCCGTCCATACATTAAGCCGCCCCCACCCGTTCCCAATCCGAGAGGTGAATTAATGCACGTCCTGGGGCTTGACTGGTGTGTTCTCCATACTGTGTTAAACAATGAGCAAATGGCTCACCTCCTTTATTAGACGTGTGGCTTAATTAAAAGGGCTGTCAGATATATCAGCCCCCTCAGCAGCCAAGTCTATTTGAGAATCCATCATAGGTTTGGGGGACAGAGGGGGGCGAGTCTTTTGTGAGGGTTAAGGTTGAGGCCAGAGGGCCTGGAGGTTAAGGCCAACGGTAGCCGTAAACATTTCTCAAGATCAGGGCAGAGGAGCTTTTCCTCGGCGTGATATATGGTACGGCAACCGAGCTTCTGCTGCCGGAATCGAGAACAGAGAAGGCGCTAAAACCAGCGCTTCAGAGGTACGGCTCACCTCAATAGCTTTATTGTCTGAGGCTTGACGGCACGCCAGCAAGCTGAGAAATATTAAGCGTCCCACTTTAAACAATGGTTTAAAGTCTCCTCCGGTCTTCATAAAGCGGCGCTTTACAATCACGAGCTACACCGCGGGGCCTGTGTGTCAGGAGAGGGCGGGAGGCCCAATGGCACGGTGAGAAAGCACAGAGGTCCAGTGATTCTGGATTTCGTTTATTTTTCAGCCGCTTTCACATCTGAGGGTTGTGTTCATGTGTGTGTTCCAGCTCCTCCGGTTTGCTCTCGTATTGTTGGAGGTCACTGAGCGGCAGTCAGAAGTTTTTGTCTATGGTTTGGTCATTGCATTAATTCTGAAATTATCTCTTTTTTTAATGTAAAAGTTTATTGAACCCTTAGATAAAACATTTTTTTAAAAGAATGTTTGTTTGTGTGTGTTTTTGTTTAGTATTTAGTTTGATACATATGGTTCATATTGAGCTCTCACATTTGAGAAGAAAAGCATTTTAAACATACATAAAATTTTTCCTAAATTATGAAATTATGAAAACTCTTAAATTTATTGTGGATGCTGATATTCTGATAGCTTGTAAATCAATGAGATCTTTATAACACTATAGGAGACTACTTAAATAAAATGCACATAAATCTCAGTATTCACACTATATCTTCAATAATATGTCTTTGTAAGATAATATTTAAATGTTTCATTTATGTTTATTAATGTTTAAGCTCTGTAGTTTTAATTGAGGGGATCAAAATGCTAAATTTAATGCAATGCAAAGTGTTTATCTTGAATTATGTCTAACAATATCTAGTTATTCTTGCATTTACTTTATAAAAGATTTCACAGCAAAAGACAATTGATCCACAACATGCAGGGGAGCACTCTTCTTTATACTAAAATGCCTTTTACTTGCTTAGAAAGTATAAACTATCAATCAAATGACAGAAGGCATGTAGTAGATTTCATACAACAGGTTTTCAGCAAAGTTTATTATTTAGAGGCCTAATGTAGGCTTTATATGGTTAAAATCTTGTAAGGTTTGTCTTAAATTTCATCGTATTTTATCTTAGTAATTCCTATTACAGGACACCTTCCAAAATGCATTTCTAAGATTTCTAGGCATGTGAATAATTTAAAACAATGAAAAGTTTGTGACATGGATGATTTAATCACGTAACACTGAATTACTTTGGACAAAACGTCAGATTTTCTTGTTTCAGTTGAAGCACAAGTTGATCATCCTGAAATCATGCTCAGGTAAATGCAAAAGCAGGACATATGAAATATTATTCAGATTTCTATTGTTCAGTTCAGCTGGTGGTGCACAGAACAAGCTGGCTACTGCTACACCTAGCATGCAGGCTAACCCTGAAAAAGTAAACGTCTTGAATGAATTAACATCACTGAGGTGCATTTGAAAATCCTCCATCTCATTGCAACTCCAAGCGAGGCGTAATCGAACACTTCTCCGGCCTGGGCAGATGCGATTGCCAGCATTGACTCAACTGTTTACTCTATATCACTTCAGATTTACAAATTGAGTTTGAGAAATTGCGGTGGCTTTGAAATATTTGGGCCGCTGATTGTATAGATTCGGTCTGATCTTGAGCAGGTATGCTGCAGAGAATGCTTGTAAATTTTTGTTTGGAATAGTAGATTTTTTTGTCTGCTTTCATTTAAGGACCAGTTAAGGAAATAGTTAGGACCCCCCCCACCCCCCCCCCCCCCCCCCCCCTGCCCCCCACCACCCCGCCTCTCTCTGGCTCTCTCTGGCTCTCTCTCTGTCATGTGTCTGTCAAAGATAAGAAAATAAATCAAACATATCATTATGGTTACAATATTTACTTGTCAGGGAGAAAGATGTATGGTGCAATGCTATTGCACTGTCCTCAAATCTGAATCAAATGACACTTTATATTTGATGAAGTCAGTTTTAATGGATTAAGATGTCAGTTTTAAAGCAAAGCACAAAATAAATGAGAGTTTCTTCTTCTATCTCAACTGGAGGAGCATGGTGCTAATAATAGCAAGATCATGGGTTATAATCAAATAAAGTGTATACACTGAATGCTTGAAGTCTGTTTGCATAAAAGCACTTAAAATGCACTAATTATAGGATTCAATTTTCAGTTCTAGCAGGAATACATTGGTTGGAGCAATCTAAACATTCAGTTGTATTTTAAAAGCCTAAAAAATATAAATTTTACCTGGCTATATAAAAAGTTCAGTAAAGGTTTTTCCATTCTTAAGGATGTTTGCTTTTAATAATTCTAAGTCCAGCTGGGTTTAGGCATGTAATAAAATAAAATAAAATAAAATAAAATAAAATATAATATATTTATTTAATATATTTCCAAAATAAAATTTTTTGATTTACTTTATGTAGATCAAATATTTAATTCAGCTATTTCCCAAAGAAACATTTTAGCTTTACTTAATAAAATAAATAAAATAATAAAATAAAATAAAATAAAATAAAATAAAATAAAAAGATAAGATAAGATAAGATAAGATAAGATAAGATAAGATAAGATAAAATAAAATAAAATAGAAGATATTATCAGAAGGACAATAAATATAAAAGTTCTGGCCCTGTTTATTGCTCTAAAAGCACTCTTTTGAAATAAAATGAACACCATTGAAAATGTGAAAAGTGTTGTGTGTTGTGTTTTATTTATCATTTTATTTATTCTAAATAATATTTGTGATTGACCCTATGTTAATAGTCCCCAGTGCTTTTGTTTGCATATACCTATTAATTGTTAGCTAAACGAGCTTCTGAAATTATCTTTCTCTCAATCTCTTTACCCTATTTGCATACAGTAAAGAAATACAGAAATATTTTAATCAGTGCGCTTTAGTTTGTAGATAGAGTAGTCCTTGACGCTGTAGCTTCTGGCTTGCTTAGTTGGGGACACTTCATTTACAGCGATATCGTTGACTTGATTGCAAATGATTGCACAGATACTATTTAAACTGAACTGAGATGAATGACATCACTGAATTCAATGATGAAATGCTTTCAACTGACATTTTGCATTATTAACACACTGTTTTCCTAATTAATGTTGTTCAGTTGCTTTAACACAATCTGCTTTGTTTAAAGCGTTATATAAATAAAGGTGACTTGACTTGACTTGATCTAAATGAAGAGACCGACACTGTTTAAGGAGTCTGAAACACAGCAAACAAAAGTCATAAAAGTGAAATTTTAAGACACTGAAAGCTCCGATCAGCTTGATCTGAATAATAAAACTGGCTCTGAGGTTTCCTGATTGCTGTGAGTTCTGCATGTTCAATTGCTCTTGATGTTTAAAGTGAACAGCAGTCTGGTCATTTGTATAATAATCGCATTCTCTCCGTGAAGCTCTGGCTATCATAATTGCCGTATGAATTTCTTTTCAAGATCCAGTTGTGAAAATGTTGAAGAGGCCACAATGAGCGTCGGCTGATGTCGTTTCCTGGTCGCGTCCACAGCCAGCCGGCCGCAGATCTCTGTTAAAGTCCTTGGACACAATTAGAGAAGCCGTGTCATTTTACCCCATGTGTGGCACATTTTCCTCCGTGGCATGTGGGGGGCACGGCCATGATTAGCCTCATTATTCAAAGTCAGTGTGAGCTCACAGTTAAGAGTCATTTAGTTTAGTGCTTTTGCCATCAGAGTCTATATGTACTCATTTTATAATGGGCCTGATCTTATATTTTCCATGCAAATGAAAAAAAAGGGTCAATTTAGAGTGAGAAAGAAATTCACAGGTTATGTTTAAGATAGCATGCTACCATACGGATCATATTACTACAACATATAAATGGTGCACAATATGTAAATGTTGTGTATGCTTGGAATATCCAGATGACATTTGCTAACAAGTGTAACGTGCAACAGAACACTTAACTGTAATACTGGAATACTGTATCCCACACTGGTTTATTATTGTTAACTAAAATTAAAACCAAAACCATAAAAAAACACTATTTTTCATAAACTAACCAATAATTGAAGTAAAAAATTAAAAGCTTTAAAAAATATTAAAATATCAACTATTAAAAAGTATAAAAGTTTAAGAACTAAAATAATGAAATAAACTAAAAAGAAACCTTAATTAAACCTATATATGCATATTAAAACACGCAATAATATTAATAAAACTTTAGCTTAAAGACAATATAATAAAAGACAATGTCAAATATAAAAATAAAGACAATAAAAAAAATAAAATCTAATTCAAAATATAAACAAAACCTATAATAGTGTGTACTAAAATAACAGTTATCCCACAATGCAGTTCACTCAACTTGACCTTTCATTCCAGTGTGACGAATGGAAATAGCTGCTTGATTTTAAGATCTTTTTACTCGATTATTTGATCAGAATCAAAATGGATTAAAAATGGAAAATAAATGAATTTATTTCCAAAAAATAATAACTGGATGCAAACATGATGAGGGTATGTGACAACAATGCAAACATAATATAGTTTATTATTTGTTTGTTTGCTTGCTTTTCATAATTCGTGATCAATAATTTTGTAGGATTTCTTTTAAATGTACGTTTAATTTACATTATAGTGTGGCTTAAATGCTAAACAAGCTCTTAAAAAAAATTAATTATTCTTGTATTCCAACTGAACTTTTCAAAACATGAACTTGCTTTTAAATACTTGTTAATGTGCACTACATTGCACGTATTTCTCTTTGTCTGTCAAGTTTTAACGTGACATTTACAAGCATTAATCTGGTTTTCAGCCTGTAATATCCCGATAGACTTTATGACCAAACGCATGACAGATCCAGCGCCTGGACTGGGCATGAAATGAAATCGAGGGTGATGTGGCCTCATTGTGGTGTGGATGAAGTCCTGCGACGGCCCCCTGGACTTCATAAGGCAAGAGGACACGCTCTGTGGCGTCTCTGTGCAGTCGGAGCAGGCCCCCAATCCCCACGTGGGGCATTTATATACATGCCACTCGCTCCCCCTGCACCTGCTCTGTCGTAATGAGTCAATATATCTCCTCCCTAATTGCCCTAAATACATATCATAAAGCTTGGCTGTAAAACGTGGACTTCCAAAGCCGGCCAGTAAAGAAGGAAAGCATAATGCAATAGTGCCATTCCTGAGCCGGCCTTAACGAGGACCCATAAATTACATACAGGGGGTTTCATTATGGAGGTGCAGTCTGAAATGTATCTTTTTTTGCAAAACCACCAGGGTTTTTTTTCTTTCTTTCTTTCTTTGCGTAAAACTGCCTACTCGCCACTTTAACAAAAGCTGGCGGATGATCCAGAGAAAGCATGTTATAGGCTACTAACTATTAAAAAGTATTCAACTTCAGCACATAATGCATTTCTCAATAAAACAGTCATGAAGGATACCAAAAATCATGTATTTGAGAAAGTTTGTATGGTTGGGTCTGTTGACCACAGTGACCAAATGAGCATTCAGGGGCCCGTCCTGTGCCTCTCCTCTCCTCTCCTCCTCCCATCCGTGTTGTATTTCCATCTTGAGTGTCTTTGATAATGGGCCGCTTTTCTGTAAGCGGAATCTGTCTGGCTGTCTATTGGGGGCCTATGCTGTCAAACCTTAATACGTACCAGCCGCTGTGCTATCAAGAGGATGGGTCAAGACAGGAAAATGAGTCCTACGGCTGTCGCTCCACTGTTTTTCACTCTACCTCTTCTCTAAAGTCCTGTTCCTAAACCAAGTCCACTGTCTAGATGGGCAGCATTTGTGCTGTGAGTCTCACATTAAACATTTGATTCCAGTGGAGTTTGATATTAGCATGTTACTTAGATAATGCTACAATACAACAGGATAAGCATAAAACATAGCAAACAGAAATACTGGCTGAAAATTACATTTAATGTTAAATTAATTTAAATATAATGCACATGCCTCATTTTCTTTCTGAATTAGTTTCAGTGTATTGTGGGATTACACATAAAATATATATATATATATATATGTGTGTGTGTGTGTGTGTGTGTGTGTGTGTGTGTGTGTGTGTGTGTGTGTGTGTGTGTGTGTGTTTATTTAAAAGCCATTCAAAAAACAAAATATGCTAACTGACTTCCTGATTTTGACTAAAAAATACATCATCCTTGCAGCACTATTCTTCAGCATTTTATTTACCTTACAACTGATAACTTGCAGTGTTAACCCATTATTTTGATAATCCAGATAAATACATAGTTCTGTCATGAAACTCTAGATGGTGTTTCATAACATAATGACAGTATCATTCACATGGCACAGCTGATTGGTTCTTTTCACATCAGCAGCCAATGAGCTGCTGCTCAACATTCAAATACTTGGCTATTATTTGCTGTAGCAGTTGCAGTGAGCTTCAGAATCCCTCCACCTCCCCCAGCTCCACCTATAGATCTACTATGGGGTGATTTTATGTTAAGTTATACAGTGGTGGCCAAAATGATTAGAATTAGGGCTGTCAAATGATTAATCACGATTAATCACATCCAAAATAAAAGTTTTGTTTACATAATATATGTGTGTATACTGTGTATATTTATTATGTATATATAAATACACACACATGCATGTATATATTTAAGAAGAATATGTTATGTTTATATATTAAATATATTTATATATAATATAAAATATAAGAATATAAATATATAAATGTATATACAAGTAAATATTTTCTAAATATATAATTTATGTGTGTGTATTTATATATACATAATAAATATACCCTGTACACATACATATATTATGTAAACAAAACTTTTATTTTGGATGTGATTAATCGGGATTAATCATTTGACAGCCCTAATTAGAACACTAGTATTTTCCCTAGCTAAAACATGGTTTTAAGTCAGCTATTTCTATCTATTGCTTTAGTCAGTAGGATAGATCAGTTTACATTTCCAAACATTCATTTTGTCATTAATTGTAGTACTCCAGACAGACTAAATCCTTATGTAGCTTTGCAGGAAGGTTTCTTGAAGCATCTTGGAGATGTTGCCACAGTTCTTCTGGATTGAGTCTGTCTCAGTTTGCTCTGTTTCTTCATTTCATTCCATACAGACTGATGATGATCAGATCAGATCTCTGTGTGGAGCACTGGCTGTTGTCAGACAAAAATCTCTGTGGATTATAGACTGGATTATTGCATTTATTTTTGGAATTGTTGTTTGGTATTTTATATTGTATTTCTTAATGAAAAGATATAAATAACTGCTTAAAACCATTTTTAGCTGGTGAAAATACCAGTGTTCTAATCATTTTGGCCACCACTGTATATGTGGGTTATTTCATATACTGTATGTTAAACGTGCAGCAGCAGCATTTCTTACATGCTCACATGCTTACATTCCACCAAGACTAGACACATTAACACTGCCATGTACATTACAAGAACAGAACTATAATTAAATTTGCAACTACATGTCAACTAGTAGTCAGACTGTCTGCTAAATATCTGCTAACACTTTATTTTGATGATCCCAATGTCAACTTATTCTACTAATACTAACCTTAGATACTCTAATGAGAGTCAGTTATGTAGTTGTAATGTTACTTACATGTATACATGGTAGACGTGGAACTCTTGCAGCCCTTGCATTTTTGGTATAAAGTCTTTCGTGTGTGTGTGTGTGTGTGGCAGCTGCGTTTTGGTTGTGTCTGTGCATGTACTGTACGTCTGTAATCTATCACGCTTCTGTCTCACTCTCAGAGTGACAGTGGGGCTATCAGAGCACTCATACACTCAACAGTGGCAATGAAGCGCCGGCCCACCTTACGCCAGTCATATTGCAGCCCAGATGTGTTTTTACGAGAGCATCCGGCCAGCCAGCCAGACTCGCCCGCTTTTTAATTAACCAGAGCCTGCCCTCGCAAGATGAGGAGTCACAGAAATTATGACGGCGAAATACAAACCGCAGCTCGCCGTTCCCACATACACACACACACACACACAGCTGAGCGGCCGAATAGGGGGTTTTCCTAATAAAGTTTATGACTCCTCGCAGATTTACAAATGTGTGTGTGTAATGGCTCTTATTATTGTGCGTAATGGTACATCTGTGTTGTGTGTTCGTCCGTAATGACAGCGCAGGAGGAAACAGGTAGTAAATTCTGAAAGTTTTGCCCTGCGTGCCCAAACACTGAGCCAGTCACTGGGGTGTTAGAGGGTGTTGGGTGTGTGTGAAGAAGACGGACTGTCGAATGCGTCCCTGTACCCCCGTCACCCAGGCTTTCCCACACACCATCTACAAACACCTGATTAAACCACAAACATTTTAGTGTGTGTGAAGGAAGCGGTTTTCCAGATGCTGTTGTTAGGTGTAACCAGTACAACAAAGAACTGAATTCATGCCCCAATCAATATAATTTATTGATGAATTAAGATTAGCAATATAAATACTGTACATGTACGTAATTTTTTTTTTTTTGTTTTGTTTTATTTTGCTTTTTTTTTTGTTTGGTGGCCTTTAGCACATGACTTGAATTTCTAGCATTATAGCAGAATTAACAAAATATGAAAACACATTAGAATTAACATGTCAGAAATCAATGAAAAACAATTGATGAATTAAAATGAAATTCACTACTGTTCACAAGTTTGGGGTCAGTTAGTGTTTTTTTATGAAATATCTCATTAATATGCATTCATGTGATAAAAAAATACAGTAAAAATAGTAGTCTGATATTATGAAATATAATTACAGTTTAATAAAATGCTTTCTATTTGAATATATTTTAAAACATGATTTGTTCTTCTGATGCTAAAGCAGAATTTTTAACATGGAGGAAACAATTTCAGTGCAATTATTCTCCAAAATGAAAACTTTTTGGTGCAAAACATCTCTTTATACAATGCTGGGCACACTGGATGAATATCATGGACTTGTTTGATGGAGGGAAGCTGTTTTAGGCTTTCCATGACATTGCATTTACACAAGAGAAGCTTTCTGGCTGTATGAGTTTGGATCAGCATTGTTATGGCTGCAGACACTCTTTTTGCATACAGTACATGTTTTGGGCCGAGCCAGTGAAGTGAAGTCATTACTCATCGGGCGTTGTGATAGTCACAGAGCTCAAGCTGATGAGCAGAGCCACTGCTGTCTGCCTGAAGCCGACGGTGGTTTGTGGTTGCAGACTGCAGCAGTGGCCTGACTTTTATTGATACATGTCTGGGGTTGATTTTGGAAAGAGAGGGGCAGAAGGACGTGAGAGATCTGGCAACACAAATACATTTAGACGCACATCCAACAGTGTCAAGTGATTTAATAAAACATAATTAATGGTCCTCTTCTCTTTCTGTCAACAGTCGTCCTGACAGATTCTGAGAAAGAATTTTATTTTATTTTATTTTATTTTATTTTATTTTATTTTATTTTATTTTATTTTATTTTATTTTATTTTATTTTATTTTATTTTATTTTATCCAAATTCTGTTTTGTTTTGTTTTGTCATTTTAATGGTGAATTAAATTTAAGTAATAAAAAAGCATGTCTAATAATTGAAATCATGAAATCATGAAACTTAATCAGTTTGCCAGTGTATGGTTAACAATTTATGATTATTTGATTTCTGATTTATGTATGATTGAATACAAATTCAAATGTGGTGACAATCAAATGAAGGCATAAAACAACAACAATTTAATTATTCTTTTGAAATATAATCAGATGAACACTATTAATTAATTCATGTATTTATTTATTTATTTATTATTTATTTAACAGGTTTACTGTTCAAATTTAAACACGGATGAAACTGTATGTGATATTCCTTACAAAAAATAGTGGTTATTATTATTATTATTATTATTATTATTATTATTATTATTATTATTATTATTATTATTACTTCTTTGAGAAGTGCAACAGTAATATTTTTGTGTCTGCGGAACTTTTATTTTGACAGGTTGTCGTGAAGACAACTTTGAGATTCTGTGTGTATATGATATGACAATAATTTTATCAAATGAAATAGTGAAAATGCTTTAATATTCACAAGCACAATTCCATATTTGATTAACTGAAGAGCCCGACTGTTGATTTATTCATCCAAACTGTGCAAAATTCTGTGACATTCTATGTTATGCAATAAATTTTATGATTTATTCCGCAACTCCATCCGTGTTTTCTGCATCACGATAATCAAAGGAACCAATATATGTCACAAATGTGACATATTTCATCTAGAAACATGATTTGTCCATCAGGAAACACACAATCACACATCTTGATTTGATAAGCGTATCACAGCACCATTATCTGACTCTGAGCGCAGACTGAGTGAGACTTGCTCTCTAATAACGTCTGTCAGTCTGGAGATGGCTGTTGTTCTGTCTCACCTCATTGGCAGCCCAGACTCCGTTGTTGACTTTGATGCAAGCTTTGCCATTGGTGTGTGTGGCGTGCGTCTGGGCTGGAGGCAGCTTGAAAGAGTTAGGAGGTGTGTGTCTGCGTGAGTGTGTGTGTGTGTGATGTGGAGTAATGACTTCTGGCACTGTAATGAAGGCAGCAGGATATCCTGTGTCAGGGTTGCAGGTTAACCCTGGCTAGATAAGGTATAATGAATGGACATGAGTGTGTGTATATGTGTCTGTCTATCTGGACGAGGGCTGGAGGGGCCATGCTAATGTCAAGAAACTGCCATATGTATAAATATAACCCACTGCCCTCTGAAATGGCAGAAAAGTGCAAATTATCTAGCCTCCGGCATAACTTTAAAGACAATATAGAATCAAAATAGACCTGTTTTAACACATGCACCTGGTCTTATTGCTCATGATATATGTAGTTGGTAAGGTTTTCTTGGTGGTTACTAGGGAGTTTCTGAGGGTTGCTGTAAATTTTTCTTACTGGCACAAAAAACAACACCTGAAGTGCACTTATGAAGTGATTTATAGATATTGTTCAGGTCCCTAGCTGCCAAAATCACAATTAGCTGTTAAATTAAATTAAATTAAATTAAATTAAATTAAATTAAATTAAATTAAATTAAATTAAATTAAATTAAATTAAATTAAATTAAATATTATTATATTGATATTATAATGTTATAATTATGAATTATAAAATATAGTTTGAGTACTGAAATTACTTAAACTAAATCTTAAACAAAAATATAATTAAACCTATATGAATATATATATATATATATATATATATATATATATATATATATATATATATATGAAAATATAAAAAAGTTAAAATTCAAAGTAATAGTAAATACTAGAATAGTATAGAAATAATACTTAAACAGTTCTGTAACAGGTCAAATTACATCTAAACATTCATGTCTATGAAACAAATGTATGAGGAATCTAAATTTAAATTTAAATTAAATTCAAGTCAACTTTATTTATATAGCACTTTTTATGATATAGATTGTTTCAAAACAGCTTTACAGTGATAAATAGGGAGGAAAATTATTCAAAGATGGATCAAATTTGCAATTTGCATCGCATTACATCAGTTAAATGTGCTATAAAATGTTCTAAATGTGTTTTGTGTCATATATATGTGTGTGTGTGTGTGTGTGTGTGTGTGTGTGTGTGTGTGTGTGTGTGTGTGTGTGTGTGTGTGTGCAAACAGAGAAGTGTGTGTGTGTGTGTGTGTGGAAAAAGAGTGTTTTGTAATTGTATGAGTATTGTCTTTAAATTGTTCTTGGTGAATAATGTGTGAATGTTTTTTTTGCTAGATGTTATGTTGAGTGGCCAGTTTTGGATTCCAGACGTAATGTGTGCGATAAGAATCTGATTGTGGGAAGCTGATCCTGGATCTGACTTTAATGAACTCTGACCAGAGCAGTTAATTACAGCATGGAGACACTTGTTAAAGTCGGAGGTGGACTGGTGGAGCGGCAGACTTGAGTGTGAGAGGATGAAGGAAGAGGAGGTGTTTGACCTTCCTTCTGTCCGGCTCCAGGTCTCCACGGCCCCTGTTCATGACTGCCCTCTAGCTGCAGACACTCGCCTCCCTCTCTCACAAACATCCAGCGGCTCTAGTGTCTCCTGCCTCTGTTTCATTTCGGCCTGAAGATGATAAAACATCAGAACTTACATCATATCACAGAATATTCTGTTATAGAAAGAGAGCGCTCAGCATCACACTAGTATCCACACGGCATTCTGGGAAACACATCTTAACCCTGTAAAGCCAGGCATATGAAATAATAGTCATAAAAATATGTCAGAAAGTTTGCTTATGTGTTTTTGTTGTGTATCATATTTGAAACATCAGGATTTTATCATTCATTTAGTATGATGGGAGAATATGGTGCTTATGCAATTTTATTCAGAAGTCCAAACTGAGCAAAATAAATATGAAATTTGTTGTAATTGCTAATATTTATATGGCAAAGACGTATGATATTCTGTTCTCTTATAATGTAAATGAGAGTTTTATAACAGCACTATATCAGACTATTTACATAAAATAATAATAATAAAAATTAAAATAAATAAAATTATTTACATAATGCATAAAATATTAAAGAATATCTTGGATATTGGACACAATATATCTAGCAATATGCCTTAGTAAGATGATTTTTGAATATTTAGTTTTATGATCAAAGCTCTGTAGATGTTATTGTGGGGGGCAAAATTTACAGTATAATACAAAACAATACATAACAATACAATAATAAGTGATGAACAATTTTTCAAATTTTAACTTATATAAATAAATAAATAAATAGATACATACATATTGATAATCAAGTAAACCTGAATTGCGTATCAAATATGAAACAGTAGGTTTATTAACAATGTAATTTATTTCTCTGATTGCAAAGCTGAATTTGTCTTCAGTGTCACATGATCCTTCAGAAATCATTCTAATATTCTGATTTTTACATAACAATATTTGATTTTGAATACCAATGAAGAAGAATATACTTTCTGAATACTTTCTTTTGGATGGGGGGTTGGGGTAGAAGGTTCAAGAGAATATTTATTTAAAATATAAACCTTTTGTAATATTTTAATGTCTTTACTGTTGGAAGGTTTTTTTTTTTTTTTTTTTTTTTTTTTTTTAAATCAATCACACATCACTTTAGCACACAAGCCCCCAAAATACCACAAAAACAACAAGTGTTTTAATATAACTAAGACATTTTGCCTACCCCTCTTCGAACTTCAGAGATACACACTCTCTCTCTCACACACACACACACTTCCCCAGGATATGAGCAGGAGAGTGTGTGTGTCAGTGCATTAGCCTGCATTGTGTCGGGCCGCTCTCTACAGAGGTGTCAGCTAAGCCTTCCTGTTTTACACAATGAGGCTGACAAGCAGCGAGAACTCTCTCAGCGTCCTCTGTTTCTGCTCGAGCGCTGCAGTCTGAATCAGGACAGCACCGCCAGTGTCTGACTCTCAGCTCACACACAATGGGTTTCAAATGAAGGCCTAATAAAATGTCATATTTGAGTAGAATGTAATAAGATAGAAAGTTAGATCAAATGATTCTTGCAACAACATATAACCAATATCATCTACAGTTAGGATAATTAATTATTAAATATCATATTATATCTAATATTAGAATAATTTGCCATGGTCAGTTACTATTCTTGATTGGAAGCGGTCCTACAGTGGAAACAAAATAGTATAATATAAGAAGAAGCAAAGTAGTATATTTTTTGGAAACATGCCTGTTAATTTGAGTAAATGTTGTGTACAGTATTTACACTACGCACATATTATTTATTATTGTTGAGCTGTTTGTTATGCATGCATGCATACTGTACATACATTTTGGGGTCAACAAGACCTTATAATAAGTCATTTATGCTCACAAAGGCTGCATTTACTTGATCAAAAATGCAAGAAAAACTGTAATATTGTGAAATATTATTACCATTTAAAATAAATGTTTTCTATTTGAATATATTGTAAATTGTAATTTATTACTGTAATCTAGAGCTGAATTTTCAGCATCATTACTCCTACACAATCCTTCAGAAATCATACTAATATGTTGATTTGCTGCTCAAGAAACATTTCTGATCATTATCAATGTTGAAAATAGTTTAGTATTTTTGAGGAAACCATGATGCACTTTTTTAAGGATTAATTAAAAAGCTCTAAAAAAAAAACAAAAGAACAGCCTTTATTTAAAATATGAATCTTTTGTAACATTTTAAATGTATGTATATATATATATATATATATATATATATATATATATATAATATATATATATATATATATATATATATATATATATATACAGTACAGACCAAATGTTTGGAAACATTACTATTTTTAATGTTTTTGAAAGAAGTTTCTTCTGCTCATCAAGCCTGCATTTATTTGATCAAAAATACAGAAAAAAACAGTAATATTGTGAAATATTATTACAACTTAAAATAATAGTTTTCTATTTGAATATACTTTAAAAAAAATTATTTATTCCTGTGATGCAAAGCTGAATTTTCAGCATCATTACTCCAGCCTTCAGTGTCACATGTAACATCCAGTCTATCACATGATCATTTAGAAATCATTCTAGTATTCTGATATATTAAGAGTGTTGGAAACAGTTCTGCTGTCCAATATATTTGATGAATAAAAGGTTAAAAAGAACTGCATTTATTAAAAATAAAATAAAAAAATTCTAATAATATATATTTTAATAATATATTTTCTTTACTATCACTTTTTATCAATTTAACACATCCTTGCTGAATAAAAAAGTATTTTTATTTTATTTAAAAAAAAAAGAAAGAAAAAAATTACTGACCCCAAATCACTGACCAGTAGTGTATATTTTTATTACAAAATATTTATATTTTAAAAAACATAGCTCTTTTTTTTTTTTTTTTTTTTTTTTTTAAGTACTTTTTTTATTCAAAAAAGTATCCTTATCACATGTTCTGAAAAAATATGAAGCAGCAGAACTGTTTCCAACTATAATGAATCATCATATTAGAATGATTTCTAAAGGATCATGTGATAATTATCCAAAAAATTCAGCTTTGCATCACAGAAATAAATGAAAATTTAAAGTATAATAAATTTAAAAACAATTATTTTAAGTTGTAATAATATATCACAATATTACATTTTTTTTCTGAATTTTTGATCAAATAAATGCAGGCTTGATGCGCAGAAGAAACTTCTTTCAAAAAGATTAAAAATAGTAATGTTTCCAAACTTTTGGTCTGTACTGTATATATATTCTGACCCCAAGGCCCAAAAAATTATAAAATGGTGAAAAGAAATGTATAATTTAAAAAGAAAAAAATACCTTAGTGATTTATATGTATTTTTTCTTGAAAATATTTTTGTTTATTTGTTTTGTTTATTTTGAATAACATTTTTATTTTTAAGATTTTAGAAAAGTAATTTTACAGTGATTTTATCATGGTTTGGTTGGTTTGCCTTACAACACTAACTTAACACACATACACACATATCAGGTCAGTTGTTACAGTTATAATAGTGTAATGCCATCTTTCTGTATCAATCTTGTATCTGAAAATAGTAAACCTTCACTGCGGTTTATTACAGAAAACCAGCTCAGGGTAAAGCAGGGCTGTTCATGCACACACACACACACACACACACACACACACACACACACACACCCTGCTTCACATAAATACACACACAGGTGAGAGATAAGCACAATCTGATTTTTATTTTTGCCAGAGCACACAACACCCAATCAATGAAACACAAACCCTGCGAACACTCGCACCGAAATAAATGCTTTGACCCGCTTTGACGGTTTTTCAACTTTTCTTTAGCACCACGACGTGTTTTCAGGCCTTTGTCACCATGAATAATGTGCGAATGAATACTTAGCATCTCAGCCGTTTGCAGGCCCCGGTTATATATGACTGCAGAAATGGCGTTTGCTGGCGTTGTAAAATATTGACATGTTACAGGTACATGCAGGCCTGACTGCAGGTGACGTTTTATGAGATGTTCACTTTGCACACTACATCAGTCATGCAGGTTGAGGAGCTGAGCGCTGTAAAGGTGAAGCACATGTGTGTGTGCAGCTGCCGCTTTAAAAGAGTTTGCAGGGGAATTTCCCTCTTTTCCCTTTGTGAGAAACAAAAGTGTTCGATTCAGGGTCCGTCTTATCATATATCCTGCCGGCTTCTGTTCGAAGGGAGGAAATCACATTAAAACAAGGAAGAATTAATTCAGCCACTGATAGCATTGTGTTTCCACTTGATTTACTAAAGGAATTATGCAAATCAGGTGATGCCGCAAACACACAAAAATACCTGCTGAACACACAATTCCTCATCTTGCAGGTCACTCTGAAGGCTAGGATGTAATATGTTACAGGGATTATACAGCATCACTTCACCAGTCCAGTACAGACACCTGAATCTGCTCTTAAGAAAGGCAAAATGTGTTTAACTACATCACACATCTGCATAATCAGTGGTAATAGCAATCTTTCCCATCATGTAATGAATAACTGCTACTGTAATCAATAGAAAACATACATAAACGTTTATTTTCAAATGAATTATAGGGAAACAGTGCTGAATATAGACACAATATTCAATAGGCCCCATCCGCACAGAAAGAAGCCATATTTGCACAGAACATAATGACTTAATTGAAATAAACAACAAAGTGCTATTTTAGCAAATTTAGCACTTGGTTAAGATGGATTGCTAGTGGAAAAAATGCTGGGCTTTGCACTAAAATCATATATGTATCATGTACAAGTTGTGATATTTATTTTGGATGCAATTCATCGCGGTTAATCATTTGACAATACTAATGTGTGTGTAATGTTTTTTTTTTTATGTAATTATTCGCTTTTTCACATGAATGACTTTATGACTTTCATTCTTCTGTGTTACATTTACAAATAAAAAAATAAAATAAAAAAATAAAACTATTAAGTTAAAAAATTATTTTAAGTTTTTTAAAGTTTCAAAATGTTTTGTTTTTTAAAGTTTATTATTATTATTAGTAGTATTATTATTATCATCATCATCATCATCATCATCATCATCATTATTATTATTATTGTTTGTAGTTGTTGTTGGTTGGCACTGGGGTGCCATTATTAGTGGTTGGCACTGCTTCGAAATATGTTGTGAGGAGTAAATTAAATGATGAGAGAATTTTCATTTTTGGGTGGAGTATCCCTTTATTTTATTTTTTATTTTATTTTTTTACTTGATGGACACAAGTTGAAATGTAACAGATGAATGAAAATAGCTGCAGCTTCACAATATGTAATTTGTGTCATGTATATTCATTCTAAATATGTTAGGATGAGCCACATTCAAAGCCCCTGTAAAACACGCCCATCTGTGACCACACAAGTTTTTTTTTGTTTTTTTGTTTTTTTTATCATAATGCGGCTAGTTGAAACGTTGCTTGGCAGCCATTAACAACCATTAAAGAATGACATCAAAACTAAATCTCTCCCATTATAATCAACAAAACTGTATGTGTGTTCTGGGTGTGTATGTGTACCTGAAACCAGCTTAGTTAAGTTTCTATCTGTTTCTTTGTCCTCGTCTCCTTATTTCTGTCTCTGATTAGCTCCATATAGAGGTCAGAGGTCACCTCACTCTCTCAAGCTTACCTCGCTTTCCCTCTTTCTGTTCTTCTTCAGCTACAAGACTGTTCAGCACAACTAATATCACATTATAGTGCTCACTTACGCCCATGGAGGTGTCGACAATTTAGAAATACGGCTCGGCTCCAGCTGTTTAGCACACTTCTTCTTCACCTCGTGACACAAATGCTCCCGTGGCACATGTGTGTGTGTGTTTGTATCGTCCCGTCTGCGAAGGCAGTTCCTCACACCTGATGGGAGTAATTGGGCTCTTAAAGCAGCACTGAGGGGCTCCTTAACCCCAAAGCAGACTCCAGAGCCGTCCCTCTGGTATTTGACCCTTCAAACTTTTGGGAGAGTGGAGAAAGAGAGAGAAAATGGGCTTGAAACTTAGAAGGGAGAGAGAGATGAGAGGAAGAACCTTAAGCGTATCATGGCATATATGCATGCTTGTGTTGATTCGATGGGAGAAATCTAGTTTGGTTGCGTTGTATTGCTCTCTTGCAATGTTTGTGTCATTCATGTTTGATCGAGCAACATGCCAAAGCTGAATATTTAGGGTTAATGGTTTGTTCATATCCCATAATAACAGTAGTGCTATTATTAATAATAAATAAATAGGTTGTGTTTCTTTTGCAAACAGGCTTTCTGCTTTTCATTGTCCAATAGCTGCACTCCTCCTCAGAGTAATCTGTTTCTGGTCGTTTCTCAAGCTTGAGTGATACCTTTAGTCAGTCTGTTTAGACAGAGGAGTTCACTTGTACTTGAACATGTGTGTATTTGTGAATGAATGAGCTTGTGTTCAGTGCACCGTATTGTTCCTTGCAACGTTTCATTAGATTTCAATGAGAGCCGGATATTTGCATAACATCATCAGGAGCGTTCACAGGTAAACGGTGGCACCGGTGTTTCTGAGTATGACGTTAAAACATGATGTCAGCGCTCCACAACAACATACAGAAACACAGAAATATATTTTGCATGTATATAGAGTGCAATGTAAAGAAATGGGGAAAGTATTGAATGAAATGGGGGGAAAATGACTATAAAACCTTTGCCTTTTTTGCCTTATTTATTTATTGCATTTTGCTTTTGCATTTTGTAATATATATATATATATATATATATTATATATATATATATATATATATATATATATATATATATATATATATATATATATAATGAGGAGAAGATGACTATAAAACCTTTGCATTTTTTGCCCTCCTTATTTATTTATTTATTTATTTGCATTTTGTAAAAAATATATAATGAGGGAAAAATTACTATAAAACCTTTGCCTTATTTATTTATTTATTTATTTATTTAGCATTTTGCAAAAACAAAATCTATAATGAGGGAAAAATTACTATAAAACCTTTGCTTTATGTCTTATTATTTATTTATTATTATTTTTTTAATTTATTTATTTATTTTTTTTTTTTTTGCATTTTTATTTATTTAAAAAAAAAAACTATAATGAATGCAATATTTTTTTTTTATAAAGAGAAGTGATAAGAATGGACAATTTCCTATAGATTTTTTACAAAATGCATATATATATATATATATATATATATATAATATATATATATATATATATAATATAGATATATATATATATATATAAAATTTATTTTATTTTCTTTATTTACTTTGCGCATTTTGTAAAAAATCTATAGGAAATTGTCCATTTTTATCTGGGGACATTTTGCAACTCATTTATCTTGATTGACATCCATTTTCACTTGTAGTCCTTGAAATATGTAGATGGGTGAATTATTCTTAAAGTGTTGTTCAGTTTTCTGTGTTTGAGCTGGGAGGTTGCAGTAGATGTGAACGTGTCGTGTCACTATAAACTTCACACGTGTGTTGTGCCCTCTCACAGCCAACACCGCTTCTGGAACAGCTAAAAGAAAGTCACTTATTAAGTACGAATGAAGAAAGTGTGGGTTTTGTTCATCACTTAGCATTTTATCACATTTGTTTTTACATTGCTATTGTTATTTTTCAGCACATGCTTCATTGTGTTTTCTCACTACATGCTACAAGAAATCTAAATTATAATATTACCGAAGCCTACGTATGTAATGCATTACAAATCATCATCATTATTAGTAGTAGTAGTAGTATATTGCAGAATGCATAATGTCATAATATATCTTATTATTAGACATTACAGTACTTCCTCATGATAGCTATTTAAAGATTACATTGTTTCAACAAATAAATTGAATCTGTTTTAATAGCTTATGCTTGTTTAAGGTGTAACCATGCAGAAATAAGTGAGAGGTGAACATGAAATTATTATTATTATTTTTTTTTTTACAAATTCAATTAATATAATTATGCAGACAGCTCTCATAAGTTATTTGAAATTATAATAATATTTCACAATATTGCTGTTTTACTGTATTTTAAACAAATAAATGCAGCAGTGGTGCATAAAATAACAAAAAAAAAATGTTTCTTAATTATTTCATGCAACATATTTTTGACAAACAAATGTATGTTATACATGTAAAGGATTTTATTATATATGTAATGGGATTTTTTGAATTATGTATGATACACAGTGTGTTTAAAATATTATGAATGACTTTTTAATTATAAGGCATAATGAACTTTATAATGCATAAATAATGGCTTCCAGTGAAGTATCATCAAAAAAGTGATCAGTAAAGCCAACAGCAGCTTTTTCCAACTTTTTGCAAAAACATTCTACTGTAACCATGCAATTTTGTAATAATGACCACAAAAATAATTGACTAAACATAATATGAATTTAATATGAAACAAACTACTTTTTTATCTTGGGATACAGTAACATTTTGCGACTGAGTTGTCTTGATTTAAATCTTTATATGTGGTTAAACTTTGAGTGTTAATGTGCTGGAATATAATCCCTCTGGAGTTCAGGTCTAACATGAGTCCACAGACAGATTTATTAGCACGGATTTACGCTACTTGTGTGGATATTTCATTTCTGTCTTAATCGCTCACGGCACACTTGATATTCGGTTTCAAATTCTTAGAGCTGAAGCAAACATTTACACAGAGTTTCTGTTTTCAAAGAGAGACTCCACAGTTTTCAGTGGCATTTCTCACTTTTGCTGGGTAATAGATCAAGAAAAGAGCGTCGTAAATCTCACGAGAGAACACCGTCCACTCTCCTTCCGGTCATTTCCTGACATCCTGTCTCACTTTGCCTCTCTCAGTCCCTCCATCTCTCTCTCTGTTTCCCTTGACAAGTAACCAGACACCGCAAACTCCACTTCACTAGTAGTGTCAGGTTAACCAAAGTTAATCAACGAGTGCCTCTGAGACTTCAAACAGCATTGAAGACATCTTCAATGTTTAAATCCCCCTTTCAATATATAACAATGTGGGGGGGTCGGTTTGATACATGTAAACAGATACAGCCCCGCCCACCCCCCCCCCCCACACACACACCACCCCCAACTCCACACACACACTCTTTTAACTTTTTCTTTTTCGTTTCATATCTCAAGACACTAAGTGTCTACCAGCCAAAAATGTGGAATTATTTTATTTTATTTTATTTTAGATTATATATATATTTAGTATTTTAGTATTTATTTATAGTATTTTTATTTTTTTTTTTTTTTTTTTTTCATGTCTCTAGGTGCTTGGTGGTTGCAGGTATTTTGTTTTGATTTTTTTTTTTTTTTTTTTTTTTTTTTGATTTTTGATTTTTGATTATATATCAAATTATTTTATATCATCAAAAAATCTGAAATAAATGAGCACTAAAAATAATCGATAATTGCTCAGCAAATCATATTAGAATGATTTCTGAAGGATCATGTGACACTAAGGACGGGAGTAATGTTGAAAAATTAAATGAAATTAATTAAATTAAAAATTAAAAAAAAAAACGTAATGATTTCATACTTTTGACCAGTTGTGTATCGTACATTTCTGATCTCTATCATTAAAGTTCAGTGTCACTGTCTGAGAATATGTTTTAATGATAGCATCCTATATTGTGCTTCTCTGTCTCCAGGTTATGGACAACATGGGTAATGTGAAGTTCTGTCTGGACGGGGCTCTGGAAGCCAGCGGGAGCTGGCTCAAATACGTGCGCACTGCCCCGTCCCATGAAGAGCACAACCTGGCCATATGCCACATCAGCGAAGATCAGGTGAGCTCTGTTGTTCTGTCACTTCCTTTTCCTGTCATTCTTGGTCTCTGATTGGTCGTCTGCTCCCTCAGTCTGTTGTATCGACTGTTCATGCTGAGATTCTAGTGTGTCTGAGCTCAAGATAGCTCTGAAAAAGTGCAACTGACATTATGAAACAATCTGTTTTTGAATTGTTTGGATATTTTTTGATGTTTTTTTAACATTTAGATCAGGGGTCAGAGAGGCCATGACATAACAATATTCACTCATCCTACACTGCTACACTGTTACTACATAATAAATATGTAATTGACATTAAAAATATTTTAAGAAAATTCCAGAAAAAAAAAAGCTAAAATAAAAAATTGCATCAGGAATGCATTAATTGAACAAAAATGAACATAAAAGACTTTTATATTTCTTTTTTTATTTTGTCTTTTTTTTTTTTTTTTTTTTTTTTTGCAAACAATTCAATTTTGAATAAAAGCTGTTCTTTCTATTCATCAAAGAATCCTGAAAAAAGAAAGCAAATATTTTTATGGAAGATATAAACTTGCAATTCTCGCAATTATGTGTTTACATCTTGCAATCTCAGAATTGTGTGATATAACCTTGCAGATGTGTGTAATAAAGTCAGAATTCTGAGATTAAAGATTTTGTATTCAGTGGCAGAAACAGGCTTCCATAGTTTTTAACCTTAATAATAAAAATAAAATAAAAAAATATATAATAATGTTTCTTGAGCAGCAAACCTGCATATTAAAAAAATGCTTTCTGAAGGATCAGCTTTGCATCACATAAATAAATGACATTTTAAAATATATTACGATAGAAAATAATTTTTTCACAATATTGCAGCCTTCTTGAGCATAAAAGACTTTTTTCTAAATAAATCGATCCTACTGACCCCAAAGTTTTGAATGGTAGTGACCTGTATATTCTGCATATTGTGTATTTTAGTATGTCTAGAATGCCGTATTGACCAAAGGCCGAAACAGTTTATGATGTAAATGACTAATAACAGCATGTCGGCACAACAATGCTCCTACACTGAATGCATCAATTCTACACTTGCACCAGAATGTTTACTGCAGTCATAAATGTACACAGGTTGTTCGTTTGTATTGCAAGAGCACAGTTTATGATACTTATTTTGCTAGTTGATATTGAAACACAGTATAATAGGATGTGGGAGCTACAGTATAGAATCAGTTGGAGCTGTTTTTAAAAGTACTATTATAAGGTCAGCAGACAAACTGTGAGAAGCTTGAAGAGACAGTGAGCACACGTTACTGTCAGGAAGATGAGGATAGAACCTGCTGCTGTCAAGATGTCACCACTTACACAATAGATAAAAACAACCTATTGTTTGATGAAGGCTGTTCCCTGCCTTTGTCAGAGGAAGTGACTCAGAAGTCATTTACAAGAGTCACGTATACAAAGCCAGTTTGGACACTCCTGAATCTTGTAATCCACTGTCTTCAATGATTTGCTTCCTTTGAAAGGACGAGCAGTTGTGTCTTTAAGATAAGATATCTGTTCTCTCATAAAGCTGGAGATCTCATAACAGGAAGAACTGTTGCGTCTGTGTTGAGGGATTGTGTTGATGCAACGGCGACGGTCTAAATCTGATCATGAAGCTCTTGTGCAGTAATTGCTGTTGAGTGTGGTGTAATTTAAAGGGACATTTCACCCAAAAATTTAAATTCTGTCAATTAAGTTCCAAATAGTTGCTTTCGCCATGATGCCATGGAATAACATTTGTGGTCAAGCATTTAGTCAACGGTTTTTAGAAGTGAGAGGGAAATTTTAATAATCCAAAAAGCCATTTTCCACTATAAAGAGCCTTTTGTGCCATCAAAATGTTCCATGGGTGTTAAAGGTTCTTCATTGATGCCATGGATACTCCACCCCAAAATGAACATTTTGTCATAATCATTTACCCCCATGTCATTCCAAACCTGGAAGGCCTGTGAGTGTCCCATAGACTGTTAAGTAAAAAACAGTGTCAAGGTCAATAAAAGGTATGAAAGTCGTCGTCAGAATACTCCATCTGCCAAAATAGCGACTTTATTCAATAATTCCTTTGTCAACGTTCTCCTCTGTGTCTCTCCATGTCACCGTATGCTGCATATGCTCTTCTGTGTCATTCGCACCACAATAGACACAGAGGAGACTGTTGACAAAGGAATCGTTGAATAAAGTCATTATTTTTGTTATCTTCGCTTACAAAAAGTGTTCCCGTCGCTTCATATAACCCAGATTGCAAGTCTGATGGCAGATGGAGTATTCTGAACTTTTCTGGACCTTGACACTGATATTTATTTGGCAGTCTATGGGACAGTAACAGGCCTCCCGGTTTTCATCCAAAATATCTTAAATTGTGTTCCGAAGACGAACGAAGATTTTACGGGTTTGGAACAACATGGGGGTAAGTGATTAATGACCAAATTTTCATTTTGGGGTGGAGTATCCCTTTAATTTTAACATTTACTATATTATTAAAATCAAAAATTATTATTATTATTATTTTTTTAACTAGCATTGTAAGTTAAGTTTAATAATCGGTTACACTTTATTTTAAGGTGTCCTTGTTACAGTGTAATCATACATTTAAGTACGGAGTAATATTAATTAACTACATGTAATTACTATTTGGTTAGGGTTAGGATTAGTGTTTGCCTTAGGGTCAATTGCATGTAATTATGTATAATTTATTGAAATAAATAGTAAGTACATGTAACATGTGTAACAAGGACACCTTTAAAAAATGTTACCAAATAATGTTATTGCATAAAACAATGTTAACTACACTGTAAAACCTGACAAGTCACAGTAACTCAAACCGTTTGAGTAAACAGATTGCCTTTACTTAAACCATGTAAGTTTTAAAACTTTGCAATCAAGTAATTAAGTGATTAACTAAGTGCTGATTGAGCATTAGTGATGAACAGCTGCTGTTAACAAACAGAATTGCTGAAGAAAAGAGAAACACAAGAACTACTACAACTGACTTCAGACACAGCCTTAGATAAAATCAACTGAAATAAAATACATTAAGTCTCTCAAGATCTGATTAAACAACCCCACAACAGCATCACCAGCTCCACTTATTAATAACCAGACTGACTTTATTTCTGTCAGACGTCTACAGAAGATCTGATTGAGAATTAACTAAGGTTTAGATGTTGATTTATGTTTTCATTTAAAGTAACCATGTTAGAGATCAGTGTTCGCTTTAGTTGGGCTCTTGACCCTTGACTTCTGTCTTAGATTATTATTTTTTTTGGACGTTGTAACCATGTGTTTTTGAAACATGTTTGTTATAACTCAAAAAACCCAGAGAAAATATGATCAGGTATTGGTTGTTATACAGCATAATGGTGATGGTAATCATCAATTACGGAGCTGTTCAGAGTTCATAATCTTACTAAATAGGTGTTCTATAGTTAGTTCAGTTGATTACAATGAAAGTCATTCAAAAAGTCAGTGGTTCTTTCATAATCAGTTAATATAAAGGACTTTCCAAACAGTTTGGTCTTCTATGGTGTCAATCAGTCACACACAGACATCAATAATCAGAATATGAACCTTAACAATGGTTACGAAAAAAAAAAAAAAACATGCTGCAATGCATGCTTGGTACTATTGTAGTACAAAACTCATCCATGGCTCCCAGCATGCTCTGCTGAATAGACTATTGCTAACTGGACCATTTTTTATATGGTCACCATTGTTGAGGTTCATATGCTGATTATTGATGTATGTGTGTGACTAAGTGACACCACAGAAAACTAAACTGTTTGGAAAGTTCTTTATATTAACTGATTATCATAGAAACCACTGGCTCTTAGAATCACTTTTACTGTAATCAATCCAACTAATTACACAACACCTATTTAATCAGAGATTAGACTCCAAACGGTTCAATAATCAATGATTATCATCCCCAATATACAGTATAACAACCAACATCTGGGTACAGGTTAGATAAACAAAAATGCTAACCTGAATGCACTGTAAATTGCTTTGGATAAAAGGAGCTTCTAAGAGTGTGAGTGTGTGTATAACACCTGATGATATTTTCTCTGGGCTTTTGAGTTACAACAAAATGGTTAGAACAGCCAAAGAAAAAACTAAGACAGAAATCAAGGGTCAAGAGCCCAACTAAAGCAAACACTGATCTCTAACATGGTTACTTTAAATGAAAACATAAATCAACATCTAAACCTTAGTTAATTCTCAATCAGATCTTCTGTAGACGTCTGACAGAAATAAAGTCAGTCTGGTTATTAATAAGTGGAGCTGGTGATGCTGTTGTGGGGTTGTTTAATCAGATCTTGAGAGATTTAATGTATTTTATTTCAGTTTATTTTATCTAAGGCTGTGTCTGAAGTCAGTTGGAGTTCTTGTGTTTCTCTTTTCTTCAGTAATTATGTTTGTTAACAGCAGGTTTTCATCACTAATGCTCAATTATCACTCAATGAATCACTTAATTATTTAATTGCAATGTATATCTTCTTTCAGTGAACTCAACTGAATTAAGTTCAGAGTACTCATAACTGTTAAGTTTTAAAACTTAAATGGTTTAAGGCAATCGGTTTCCTCAAACGGTTTGAGTAAACCCAACTTGTCATGTTTTTAAGGATATCTGTTTACTCAAACGGTTTGAGTTAAGTTACTTGTCGGGTTTTACAGTGTAATGGGACTTTATTGTAAAGTGTTACCAATTTATACCCACCCACCCAACGACCCACGCACGCAAACACACACATTTTAGAACATAGAACATATTTTTGTTAGCTAGGATACTCTCAAATCTGATTTGTGTTCTCATATAATCAAATATGGCATCTCAAGATGCAATTAAGACGCCTCATCAACACAACTCATCTTGATGTTGTATATTTGAATTAAAACATGAGATTTCAAAGTCAGGACATTCTGTTCCACTGAAGAAAGTCAGTCATAAGGGTCGGAACACCATGAGGGTGAGTAAATAATGACAGAATTTTCATTTTTGGGTGAATTGCTCCTTTAAGTGTGCCATTTCAGGGGGTGTTTTAGATTATATGCATAAGTGGATCACTTTCCTTGTTATTATTCTGCCACTTTTAGGCTGTTTGTCTCACTTAAAACAAGCTGATTGACTCGTGGAACAAGCCAAAGTCTTAGCTTTTGTCTCGAGGCTAACGGGGGCAACTAGTGTGGCCACCGCAGTTTTAGAGGCTGACACATAAAACACAAGCCTAACAAACAGAGGAGGACAGGAGGACAGGAGGGATAACCTCGGAGACTGACAACCACCAATTGACTTCAACTACATAACCCAATCATTAAAGTCGTTTCAGTTCAATGAGCGGCCACCGCTGGGACCAATTGACTCTCCCTCCCCACCCCCCTCCGGCCACAGGAGAATAATATCTCCAGCTAAAATCGCCCCACTAAATACATTTCTATTTACTTTCTCCCTTCTTCTGCTGTTTTTTTTTTTTTCTTTTCTTCCTTTCTTACCCTTTTCTTATCTTTTGTACACGTTTTAGCCGGTCTTACGGACAACAGCCTATTATTTATTCAGAACGGCGGCACAATGCAAAAATGCATAATTCATTGAACTTTGTACTTTGCTGTTCTATTTGCGCATGCACAATGCATGAGCCGTATGGAAATATGCACACGCCCAGCAAATTCTGATGTGCCTGTAACCTTTTAAAATCAACTAGGATCATTTATTTACTTGTTTGCGCATTCGTCTTTGCCGTTCGGGCCCCTGAAAACACGACTCAACTGTGTAGTGCTGCATTTCACTGTTTAAGGCCTTACGTTTTAATGTGTGTTTTATGTTATGGCTGTCGTTCGAGGTGTGAATGCTTCTAAATAGCAGTTAGCAGGGCGAGGGTGTTAGTTACCACGCTTTGCTTTAAGAAAAGAATATTTTGTTGTGTTATTGCAACGGGTGCAAAATGAACTTCAAAACCGTGTGAGCTTATGTGCTCTTGTGTAAAAGTATATTTTTGAAATGCTGCGGACCACTTAAATTTGCTTGATCTGATGTTATCTGCTTGCGCTGAGAAAGTGTAATCCGGTTTTTGGGCCAAACTAAGAGCAGCCTATGCGCTCTGAGACAATAGGCATAGAGCTGGTGGACGTATTCTGGCTTTTGCACAATGGCGCGGTCCATTCAGCAAGACTGTTGACCTCTGACCTCCCTCCCTCATCTCTCAAGATGCACTTAAACTGTTTGTCAGAACAACTGAAGTGCACAGCCAGATCTGCCATGACATAGCCGTCTGTTTCTGAAGGGCTGAAGACACGCACACACACACACACACACACACATGTGTGTGTGTGTGTGTGTGTGTGTGTGTGTGTGTGTGTGTGTGTGTGTGTGTGTGTGTGTGTGTGTGTGCGTCTGTGTGTGTGTGTGTGTGTGTGTGTGTGTGTGTGTGTGTGTGTGTGTGTGTGTGTGTGTGTGTGTGTGTGTGTGTATACACACATATATGTGTGTGTGTGTGTGTGTACACACACACTGCTATATATACACTTTGATTAGATAAAAAATTAAAAATTAAAACAATAAAAACATGATTTATGAAATTTAAAAAAGAATAGTCATCTGCTTTCGCAAATAAACATATATGTGTGTGTGTGGGTGTGTGTGTGTGTGTGTCTGTGTGTTTAATATATATATAAATATATATATATATATATATATATATATATATTATATATATATATATATATATATATATATATATATATATATATATAAACCCATTTGCCCATGATTATGAATTAATTTCTTGCAGTCGGAATTAAAATTGTTATCAATTATGAGATTGTTATTAATAATTATCATGGTAAATCATTTTGTATTTAGAAAGAGATACCTGCAACTTACTGTATGTTACACTTTCATAACAAACAAACTGAAACTCATTCATTCAATTACTTATTAGCTACTGACTGATAAAACACTATTTAAGTTATGTACATGTTCTCTAGAGAGGAACTTGTAAAAATCTCTGACGTCTACTCGTGCAGTTTAGTTTTTATATGGTTTTGGCATTTGATCAAAGAGTTGTTATGATGAACTTTGTTCTGATCTTGTCTTAGATGTACATTTTGAATGGCAGACAAACAGGCACACCCAAATAAAAGTATTTTCTTATATATCCCCATCAGTCTCTGTGTCTGCTTGCACTTATATGAATGCGTATATGTGACAGACAGGGGATTATTGTCACCTAAGTGATGGATGATGCATCGGCCCCCAGCACTTGAAAGCATTGTGAAGGGGTCAAGATGGCTCTCTCAGTGCTGTCAGATCCTGAAAAGATTTACTGTAGAGACAGCTTAGCCCCATCATAATAGATTGCTTTAGGGGTGAAAGGAAGGCATTTCCACGCACCCAGAGCAAATGAGAACTAGCCAAAGACTACAGCACAATCTGACATCCAAATCAGAAATAGATCATGTAAGTTATTGATTCCTCAGTGATTAAATATGGAGAGTTTGGCACCTGCATTGTATGTGTCATGTGTATTTATTTATTTAAAAACGCATGTATGCTGTAAATACGTTTTGATATGTAATTCCAGTGTTTGAAATTATTTGTACTTATATGCTTATTTGCTGATTCTATTCTATTCTAATTCTTTCACAATATAATATCTGAGTTGCTTTAAAAAACTACTAACAATAACAAACCGTTGTAACATTATAATTAGATCATCATATCCGTTGCACAAATCATAATTTTCAGATGAAATGTAATCAATCGTTTCATTTCCTAAATGTATAATTAGCAATGAGCAACAAACTCTCAGTTGAAATTGTGACAGTTATATTTTGTTGTTAATATATTTATTAAACGGGAAGCAATTAGATCTTAATAAAATAAATAATAATTAGATTAGAAATAATATTTAGCCTATATTAATTGTAATTAGGCCTATCAAAATATTATAATATCCTATATGAAATAATATACAATGTTTGCTGTTGTCATCGATATAACTATAATAGAATAATTGCAATATCATTTTTTAACTGACGTAACAAATTCACAATTTAGGTTTTAATAAATGCTCATTTATGAACAGGTTAAAGCGTTCGTAAAGTGTTTCAGGCGGCAGAACGTGATTCTGCACGACTGTCTCCGCAAAATATCGACTTTGGTCCCTCAAAGCGCAAACGCAATGCGTTTAAAACATCTGCTAAATGTAAAAGACAGCGAGTAAAAACAGGTGTATGCATTTAAAGCCCGTGGAAAGCTGCGCGGCTCGCGTTCGGTCTATTTTTTAGATTTTCATTAGCTGGCAAAGATACATTTTCCATCAATAATAGATTCACGCGGTGGTCAGAGGAGGAGAGGACATGGGGAGGGGTTCAATCCTTTTGGTTGGAGATAAGAGAGGAGGAGTGGCCGACAGAGAGAATCACTAATGAGCGCGACTCACCTCATCAAAGACGCGCGTGTTCCTCTGTCTGGCGCGGCTGTGGCGCAGTGTCATGATACTATGGGTTGCGTTCTGAACTCTACGGGACCAGATCTGCTATTACAACTGGAGGCTTTGAGATCCACCGCTCAACAACTAACCCAACTTTATCAACTCTCGGAAAAGAAAAAGGTCAGAAACGCTCTTGCCTTCGTTTAACTGCAAATGCAATATTAATGTTAACAATAATGATAGCTGTGTTACTCTTGATGCCTTGGCCTACTTTTGTAACACACATTAGAGTTGTCACAACATTAGAGCTCTGAGATGAAGTTTGTGCAGCTTTTAAGCTGGATGTCTTGATTTCGGAGAGCGGCCCAGATCTGCAGCTGTCGCCTAGCTCTGAGCGCCCTCATGAGGGAGCGAGCGGTACTGCGCGTTCAGTGCGCGTCTTTACTCTGAAGCGCTTTTAAAGATGACTGCTCCGTTTTGTTTTATTTGGATTATTGTTTAAGTAGATTTAGTAAGGTTAAAGTCTCTATATAGTTTAATTAACAAAATAAACGCAGGCTTTTTGGACTATAGCCTATTTAGGCTGTGTAAGAACACAACAGTTGCGGTTTGCCATCACAATGCGCTCTGGAAGGGTTTTAATTGTGTTTAATTTAGGAAACTTTGCAGCAAATCATCAGGCTAAGAAATAAATGACTATAGCCTAGCTACACTGCGAGACTAATATAAACAAACTGTGTTTAGAATGCTTGTGCAACGGATAAAATGATAAGCGTTTGCTTTGGTAAAATAATTTTAGCTACACCGAAATGTAAAAATGCATTGTCGCATGTCTCAGTAACACAGTACTATTAGTAGTTATGATTTTGTATTTTAAAAACAACCAGCACTTTGTTTGCGTGAGTGTGTTATATTTGATTTATTCAATTTAAAAACAAAAACACATCAAGACATCAAACACATCGGATGACGATGATTGTTTTTAATAGATCTAAAAAAGACATTATATTTGTATTACTTTATTATTGTTGTCTTTAATTGCACGTGTTTTTATTGCATGTGATGCGCTCGTTTATTTTGTCTGTGTGAGAGAGTTTTCATGTATTTCTTGTTGGCCTTTGGTAAGCAAATAATCGAATGAAGCACGCGCGATTTCAGATGCGCTTTGTGTTTAATAATTACTGCATTATCTGTTTAATTGTGATTGTTTGCTGTGTGTTTGTTTTTTTGTTTTTATGCATATTACAACAACAACAAAAAAACAAATAATATTATTGCTTTTACATTTGCTATTTAAAATAAAGCTTCACGTTTCTGAAAACCACGGATGATGATAATAATAATAATAATAATAATAATAATAATAATAATAATAATAATAATAATAATAATAATAATAATAATAATGCAAGGCCTTTATGTGTGGTTTTAAAATGCTAAGCGCATTTCTTTTCTTTTTTTGCAGATCTATTATAAAGCTATTAGAGATATTGAAATAGGGGAGGAGTTACTGGTTTACATGAAGGACGGAGTTTTCCCCGAGGGCTCAATGGCACCGAACCTGGAAGGTGAGATTAATGCAAGTCATTAGGCACTCTTTTAAACAAACTCACACAGACCACACTCATTCACCTCTGCCAACAGTTTGTGAGATGCTAGCCTATATGTGGCCTGTGCTTGTCGTCTTGTTAGGTCGGACGATGAAGAAAATTTAAAGTACTTTTCAACCCAGAGGCAAATGAACGAGTATCGGCGAATTTGAGAATGAAATGGCAGCCCTATAGATTTTTTTCTGCACATGTAGTTTTTGTGTGGTTCGTTACACACACACACACACACACATACAGGTCCTTCTCAAAAAATTAGCATATTGTGAAAAAGTTCATTATTTTCTATAATGTAATGATAAAAATTAAACTTTCATATATTTTCATAAAATATATGAAAATATAGAAGGACCTGTATATATATATATATATATATATATATATATATCTATATATATATATATATATATATATATATATATATATAAATGATAATAATAATAATAAAATATAATACCTCAGATATATAAAATATACTGTACATTGTACTTTTGTCTGTTTTATTTGTAACATTTTCTTTAAAAGCATCAGTGGTCACTTGTAGTTTCCTTATTAAAACACATCACTGGCAATCTTCCAAATCTTTTTTTGTTTCCAAGTGATCTGGTAATTTTGGAACTGAAGCTCGGAGTAGTTGATACAGACTAGAAAATTGCAAAAGCACTGAAGTGTGTCACAGCACAGCAGTCACTCTCCAACACATGCAAAAGGTTTTATCTGATAGAGATGTGTCTCAGATCTCCCTGCCAAAAGCCCAGAAGAAAGCTCTCCGAGAGAAAAAGGGAGACAGGGACGCCAAAAGATGCAAGCCAGGCTCCGCTCAGACAGATCAGTTCAGAGAACAAAAGAAAAGAAATGTAGAGTAGAATGAACATGGTCAACGAAGACAGTCAGTCAGACGAGAGGCTGAGAGAGACGGATACACAGACAGAATGAGAGCTCTCTACATCTCCCTCCGTCTCATGGCTTATCGGTGGTGGAATTTGGAGTGGAGCTGGAGGAGTCTCGAGGGACCTCACCCATGCTCACAGATTAGCCGCTAAACTGCACATAATTGTGTTCCCCCTACGTCTCTCCAAGAGCTATTAGTTTCCCATTCCCTGTCGTTTTCCCAACATTCCTGCCTTTGTCGTTAGTGCCACCGATGGGACGGAGAGATAATGTCTCGAATTCAAAAAATCAGCACAGAAACATTTTTCTTGCCTTTAGTTTTCCCCATAAAGGCCTCTTTGAGGTCACAAGGGCATTTTATTCCAAACACTCGTTTATTTTGCAGGATGTCTATGAGCATTGCTGTGGAGTGTGTTCTGTCAATACGTGTCGTGGTAATGAATTGAAAATTAAAACAGAATATATGGTGTAATCTGAGATGACACAGCATCGGTGCGAGCTTTTCATGGCCTTTGCTTTCAAAACACTGAGTCAAAGATTAATGAAACTCATCCGCCTTGGCCTGATCCGGCCAGTGCATGGAGTATATCAATGAGTTTCATTTGAGGATGATGATAGCTAATGCATCAGACCTTAGAGTTTCCTTGCCTTTCCACGACTCTAGGGTTATCTGTGAACTTGGCTTTTGTGTCAGGATATCAGTAAGGATAAAACAGCCACGTTTTTAGTCATTTAACTCCGGGTCATCAATTACTCAATTACTCCAAAGACAGATTTTCAGTCTTAAGCAAGTCAAAAACAATGACATATTTTAGCTTTAATCTTGTTAGTTCTTTAAAGGTTAATGTTCGTATGTTTTTAAGTTTTTATATCAATCTTAAATATTTGTATTTGTTATAAAAGATTTGTTTCAGATCGTTCTTTATGCTCGTTTGCTGGCTTATGCTCAATGAAAACAATGTAACTACCAAAATTACAAGTGTTTTTTGAAGTTATGGATATTTGAAAGCAGCTGTGTTTCTACTATGATGATATTTAGTGGATATATGAAGTCATTTCTCACAGTTCACACAGGTGTCCTATAGAATAACCACAGGTGCAATTCATCACATTAACTATGGACATGCTCCACTAACAGTTACAACCAGAAAGTGACAAAATATTTTTGTTTTCATTTTGAACAGTATATCTATTGTTTTATCATTTAAAACCTCTTTTTATGAAATGTCATGATAGAAAAGTCTTTTTAAAGTAGCCACACTTGATATTTTGTCATCTAATTTAATGCCATTCAGACATTTTTAAATAAGTGTCCAAATACAATTTGAGGTCTTATTCTGAAGACCGAAACTTTTATAATTGAAAATGACCATGTGATTATTATCATTGAGCAACTGTGTGATGCCGTCCCCACAGATGAGCAGATGTACCGCTGTGAACACTGTGATGAGCTCTTCACATCAAAGCTGGAGCTACGGCGGCATCAGAAATACTCCTGCAGTAGCAGCAACTCTATCTTTGACTCACTAAGCGAAGACTTCAAACAGGAGCGCGAAGACAGCGATGAGCCGGTGCACGAGTGCAAGGACTGTGAAAAAATCTTCCCTAGCGAGTACAGGTCAGCACAATCCACCACACCACACTTCTAATTACCCAGCGAGCTTTAGTGAACCCCTAGCTGTTATAATGTAAAACAAAAGGGTAAATGTAAAAGAAACAAAAATCAATGATCAGTTTGTTTTAATATTGTGCTTTTTCGTAGTTATTTGTCTTGGTTCTGATCTTGTTTTGCTTTTACACTGTACCAGTGACCCAACACAGAACCAAAATTGTTTATTGCACATGCGTATGTTAAATGTGTGTGTACAATAAATATGTGCATGATAAATATGTTTATCTTACAAAAATAAACAAAAATGCATTTAAAATCAAACACTGAAATTTGCTAAAATTACTATGAGCCACATTTGGTAAACATTGTGAAAAATTATTAACATGACACAGGATGCAGAGGAAAGCCATATTTGGCATCTGCCTGATTTGGCTTCCAAGTGACAGATGATTTTGAATGTGCAGCCCTTAAAAAAATTATAATAATCTTGTTTTTGGAATTCTAACAGTATATGGCTATAGGATTCATTATATCATTTGCATTTAGCATTGTTTTTTCCACCCTGTGATACAGTATACAGCTTTGCCACAACAGACCAGTTTAGAAACACTGGCCTACATTGTGGTCTCACAGAAAATATTTATGGTGTTCTTATGTATTCTTAGTCTCGGGCAGCATATGATCGTACACACAGATGAGAGAGAGTATAAGTGTGACCAGTGCCCCAAAGCCTTCAACTGGAAATCCAACCTCATTCGCCATCAGATGTCACATGACAATGGCAAGCGCTTCGAGTGTGAAAACTGTGATAAGGTAGGTTATGGTGACTGCAACCACGTATATGTTTAAAAGCATTAATCAGATTACATGTGGAAAGTGCCCCTGGACTAATATTTAGCTGATGAAAATGTAATACCTTTTACATTCAGGAGTTTGTTTTAAAATGTCCTGCAGTGTGACAAATGAATTTTTAAAAAGTACAAACATTCATGTAGTCTCTTGATTAATATGAGGTCATGAAAACTGCAGAAGAAGTATCATAAGAATTAGCCAAAATTTGCTTAAAATACTGTTTGATGGATGTACTGCAAATGGATGTACTGCAAATTTAAAAATATAACATTACAATTCATTTTAATCTCCAAGGAATTGCCTCTACACCATGCTATGTTTACACCTTTGCACTAAGCATATTTCTGTGGGTTCTTCAGGTGTTCACAGACCCCAGCAACCTCCAGCGCCACATCCGCTCTCAGCACGTCGGTGCCCGAGCCCACACCTGCCCTGAGTGTGGCAAGACCTTTGCCACCTCCTCGGGCCTCAAGCAGCACAAGCACATACACAGCAGTGTCAAGCCTTTCATCTGTAAGTCTGAGCAGTCTTGTCTAAGCCTCAGATACAATTACCAGTGTCCAAAGACCTCCCGGCTAGCTCCACCCCAAGATTGTGACAGCTGTTGTTTTATAGGTCAGAGAAACTAAATGAAATTCTAGAGCCATTCTTTGTTTTGTTCTACATTTGTTGCACTTTTCTTTAGTGCTTTCTTTTTTGCTCTCTTAATTACTCCATTTTACCCTTCTTCTGTTTTTTTGTAACTGTGCATTTTCTTTTGAGGGCCCATTAGGCTTGTATTTGGCCAAGGCAGATTTAATGTTTAGAGGTAGATGTCTCTGCAGTTTCTTAGCTGCCCTCTTACCAACACTGAGAGAACACCATCTTCTTTTTGCTTGCCTTCACAATGTTATGTGTGTTACCATCCAATGTCCAAATGCATGTATGCTGTACCAGTGTACATGTGTTTGTATGTGTACAAAATTAGCTGAAATAGCTCTACTATTAATGAAGAATCTCATCAACAAATTATCCATATGCTAATTGATCATATTTTACCATAAAACATTGCTGTGTTTAGCATTTTTATCTCACCTTCAAAACAGAGCAGAGTTCAGCCATGCTCCTTGAGGGCCACCTTCCTGCAGACTTCAGTTTCAGCCCTTCTCCAATACACCTGCCTGTAATTTTCGAGTAATTCAAACACCTTGATTAGTTGCTTCACATGTGTTTGATTAGGACTGGAGTTCAACTCTGCAGGAAGGTAGCCGTCTAGGAGCAAGGTTGGCTACCCCTGATGTAGACAGTGCCATGTTTGCTGAACATAATAAACAGCATGCACAATTTATTGGTTGATCTAATCAGCTGCCGGATTATCACTGCTATTGAATGAATGAACACCAAATGAAAACAGTATGTTAATAGAATTAACCAGTCATGTGTGTTCTCCCAGGTGAGGTGTGTCACAAATCGTATACCCAGTTCTCTAACCTGTGCCGTCACAAACGGATGCATGCAGACTGCCGCACCCAGATCAAGTGTAAAGACTGTGGGCAAATGTTCAGCACTACCTCCTCCCTCAACAAGCATCGGCGCTTTTGCGAGGGCAAGAACCATTATAATCCTGGAGGCATATTCACACCGGGCATACCAATGACATCCAGTCACATTTTAGGCAAGTCCAAGTCTCATCCTGGCTTGAACCATAGTGGACTTGGCTTCGGGGATTACTTCCCATCCAGGCCGCATCATCCAGGTTTGCCCTTTTCCCCAACACCCCCTGCATTCCCAGCCCTTTCCCATGGCTTCCCAGGCATCTTTCCCCCATCGCTATATCCTAGACCGCCATTGTTACCTCCTAGTCCTTTGCTCAAGAGCCCAATTAGTAATAGTCAAGATGGGAAGCTGACCCCTTTTGATGCTCCTACACTTTCTGTGGTCCCATCCATGAACAACAGCAATGGCAATGTAGGGAGCAGTCTCAGCAGCCAGTCAGAGGAGAATCGAGAGTCCAAACTGGACTTGTCGTTCCACGACAGCAAGAATAAAGTGAAGATGAATGAAATGTCTGATGGTAGTGACTTGGAAGATGTTAACACGTCTAGCGGCACAGATCTAGACACCACCACTGGCACGGTGTCTGGCTCAGATCTAGAAAGTGAGGCAGAAAGCGAACGGGAGAAGAGCAGGAGGAAACCAGTGCAGGAGAGCAAGCAGGACGAAGTGAGCAGCAGTTCAGTATCTGTCTCCAGTTCAGGGAACCTCCCTTGCGAGCGTCCTTTCCTCTCCTCCCAGCATTCCTTTTTCCCACCACCAGAGGAGCAAGCACTTCCACCCTCCGGGGCCACCACTGACTCCATTAAAGCCATTGCCTCCATTGCAGAAAAGTATTTTGGCCCAGGCTTCATGGGCTTGCAGGAGAAGAAGATGGGCTCCTTAAACTACCATTCCATGTTCCCTTTCCAGTTTCTGCCCAACTTCGCACATTCCTTGTACCCATTCACAGACAGAGCACTCAATCCTGGCATGTTCTTCAAGCCTGAGCCTAAATCCCCTCGTGAGCACATACAGAAAATACCTACAGCCACTGGTGCGGATTCACCCTTTGACCTAACCACCAAACCCAAGGAGGTCAAACCTCTTCCTCCACCCCCCAGCAAACCAGCCTTGCCATCCAATACCCCCTTGGCCCCTGGTGAAGAACAACCTCTGGACCTCAGCATAGGCAGTCGAAGCCGAGCTAACCAGAACGGTGGCACACACGAACAGCGCAAGAATCACGCCTATGGCGCAAACTGCAAAGCAGCTAAAGATGAACACCCAGCACTAACTCAGTCCCAGAACTTGCACCCGCCCCAGATGCCTCAGCCACAAGCATCCCTTCCACAGCCACCTCCTCCCCAGCAGCAGCCATCGCTCCACTACGCCAAGCCCTCGCCATTCTTCATGGACCCCATCTACAGGTATTTCAATAAGTAGATCCTATTTTAAAACCCAACACAAGGGCAATTCAAAGCAGTAGCTAGTGATATGTTGAAATTAGACAAGTGACTGGAAAAGTATTGGTACCCAGTGGGTTTACAACCAACCTTCGTTCGTACGTAACCCTTGGTGCTGTTGTCCAGCAGGGTGGAGAAGAGGAAGCTAATAGACCCAGTAGGAGCTCTAAAGGAGAAGTACCTGAGGCCGGCACCACTACTCTTCCATCCTCAGGTATTCTTTACATGCATTTGGTTTACTTACATTGGTTATGCTTGTCATTCCATTCAAGTACAGCAGAGCATGGCAAGACACTGAAAGCACATTCCCAGTGTCCTCCACCTCAGGTCTGTTTTGGTTCAAGGGGAGCCTTGATGTTTTAAAAAGTTCTGACTTCTGATGGTGTTTATTTTCATTAGATTATTTTCATCGTGAAGATAATCTCGAAAGAGGTATTGCCTGTTTTCTGTCATGCTGTGCATTCAAAATTCTTTATCTTTTGCTTAGAAAAACAACCCCCATTGTTTGCGTTAGTATTTTAAACCGTTCCCACCTTTGAACAGTGACAACAATAATGAAAATATTATTAATAATGGGCTTTTGAATTGAAACAAATTATGCCACATACTTTTCGGAGTAGACCATTGTCTCTGGGAAGTTCTCCATTGAGTCCCACCGCTAATAACTTCCTAGCATTTCTTTCTTGCTCTGGCTGCCTAGATAATGTCTGCATGTCGATCAGGGACTTCCTGTGTTTGTGTGTAATAGAATGGCCTCTCTTGTTGGGAACTGTCTTATCTGACCTGTAAATCTGGCCTCCATCAATGCTGGCCTACCTCCCCCCAAATCTCTCGCTCTTTCCTTTTCGCTTTTAAGCAGCCCCCTATTTAATCAAATGTCTCTATTTTGACTTCTGCGAGTGGTATAAAGATCTATCTATCTATCTATCTATCTATCTATCTATCTATCTACAGTATCTATCCATTCATCGATCCATCTTAAATACTATCCTATTGCATATTACTGTTTATTTCATAGTCAATTTTTAAATGCATATTATGTTGACTATATATTTGTCTTAAAGCAAATGAAGATCAAATATAAGACCATAGTTATTTAAAGGTATATGCATTATCAATAGCACCATTGCCTGTTAATATTATAGACTAAAACACTAAGAGAATCAAGATGATATTGAGACATGTGTAAATAAATTAAAACACACTGTCTGTCTCTGTGTTTATCCATATCCAAAAGTAGGAAGGATGTAAGCTGTTTTTGGCCATAGAGCCGCATAGCAAACCCTTTGTTCTGCAGCAGGGGAAGTACTATCAGCGAGGGGTATCTAAAACTGCATTGTATGGTTACCGCTCATGGAGGTGAATGGCTCATTCAGACGCTTCTCTCAGAGATTTGTTGGGAACAAAGTAGGAGCCGGGGGCTCCCATGGGGCTGCTCGAGTGCCATAGGTTAGGGAGGTCACTCTTGAACAGCACAATCAAGACTCGACCTTCTGATATATAACTTCCTCCAGCTTTCCATCCTGTCTGGTTATGATGCAAACTCCCAGGCTCTCTGTCAGAATTCCTCACCACTTCTATTATTTTGTTCTTCATGCATCTGCCCTAAACAAATACAAAAAAAAAAAAGTTTCTTACTCCCAGATGGCTTCTTATCTCACACAAAATCAATTCAAGAGAAGTTTCTGATTAAATGAGCCCCTGAGCTGTGCATCAAACACAGAGTATTCCTCTCTGAACTCGCCTCATGTTCTCTCCTCAGGTGTCTGCGATGGAAAACATGACTGAGAAGTTGGAAAGCTTCGGCTCTCTGAAACTGGATGCTCCCAATTCCCTCCAGCACTCCTCACACCACCTTTTTAACTTCCGCTCCCCGCCTCCCTCTCTCTCCGATGCTATCTTACGCAAAGGCAAGGAGCGATACACCTGCAGGTGAGCGCAACTCATGAAACAAGAGTAAACACATCCTTACAGGGTTCCTTTAACTCTGCAGCAGTATTTAAATCATTTCTAACATATCATCATATTTAGAGTAATGCTTCAACAAATAAATACACACCTAAAGGTCTCTGCACACTGACTCGCGTTTTTTCGTATTCGAAAACCTAAAAATTTGTCACGCACAGAAACCTTGCACACTGAGTCCGATGCATACTAATTAATCCATTGCGATAAAATTCGCAAAACAGCACTAAATGGAGTCTTTCATGACTCTGTTGACTTCTCACTTCTTAAAAAGAGAAAACGGGAGGCAATATTGGGTCCATACAATACTGAGATATAGAGAGGAAGGAGAGTTCCCCTTCAGGAGCAGCGGGATTATCCCGGGCGATTCAAAGTTTACATCCAGATGTCAGTGGCTAAGCTTTGCTAGCGATACTAGAGCCACATATTAAAAAGAAGACCACCAATTTCTGTGAACTCAGTGTGCAAGGATCTTTACGGTGCTTTGTGCTGCGAGACAAAGTGGATGAATTAGACAAAAGGCATTCTGGATTTTGGCGTTCGCTTGTACAGTGGCTGTGAACTGTCAAAACACCTCTCAAAATGCTTGCGATGGATGCGAAAGATGAAAAAAATTGAACCTGATCTGAAATTTTTTATGACGGACGAAAATTTCAGAGGCAGTGTGTAAACGTGATTGACCTAACGTGAGATCATATTTACTTTTTTACGTGCGAAAATTTCGGATGAAATTTTCGGACTCAATGTGCAATGACCTTAACTGAGAAATAAAATTTATAGAAATAAAGATATCAATACTCTGCTTTGGTTTTATTATTCATCTAAAATTGACATTGAATATGCCCAGACAATGAGTTACAACCTTCTGAATATGGGAGTTGTAACAATGCTGGACAACTGTATCAAAGTCTAGTTTTCATTCTTTGCAGGTACTGTGGGAAAATCTTTCCCAGGTCAGCTAATCTTACAAGGCACTTACGAACACACACAGGAGAACAACCCTACAGGTAACCCACTCTTAGACCTACACTCTTTCTCACACACACACACAAATGCAGTATTGAAATTCTCCAGCTTGGTACCTAGAGATTTACCTCACAATTTATTCCAGTAGTTTGGCATTAGCATGTTGCTAAGCTAATGACACAATAATTTACTATGAATAAAAGTAGACAACAAATAATTTGCTAATTATTATTAGAATTAGAATTGCACTTGTATTGTAAATGTGGCTATGTTGTAGTCAGCTAATTAAATTTTTGAACAGAACTTGACTTTTTCTACCACATATGCATACATTCAAGTAACTTTACATAGCTTTTGGTGCGGGGCCACATAGTCATCCAACACAAACAATATAGCTGAAAATCCAACCATTCCACACCTCTTCGTAATCCAAAGGTTTATTCCCGCTTGAATCTTACCGGCTTTTTTTTTTTTTTTTTTTTTAAACGAGAAATAGATTTTACTCATGCTTGACTTTCAAAAACTGATATACAAGTAGATGCAAAAACACACACAGACAGTTTTTAAGTTATGTGATCAGCACATGAGATGTATTCTTGCGTTGCTGATTCTAAGAAATAAAACATAGAAACAATGAAAGACATGAGACATTAGAGGCAGTGCAATCAAAAAAGAAAGAAGATTAATTCTGTCTGCGCAGATGTTTTGGAGGTAGAGCAAGCTCTGGACAATGTTGGCTGGTAATAGCACCCTGGAGACATCCATGCTCTGTTTATAGAACGGCTTAATTATCATTGATTTGGCTTCTAACCAGCTGTGGAAAGTCCTCTATGAGGGTGATGAGGGCACTTTGGAATCGGGGGGCTTTCAAAGTTTTAAGTGATATTCTGACCCAGGCATAACTAAGATGTAAGACAAGAAAGACCTTTACTGCCAAAGGCTTCTTAACAGTCCACTTTCTGAACAAATATAAGTGAAAACAGTCATTTATGAGGGAAAATCTCTTAATAGTGGTGCTTCAGAGTTAGGGATTTCAGCAAACCATTGACCATAAGTAATAAAATGTGACGTGCAACAGACATGAATTTTACCTCACATTTTGCCGCTTGTAAAGGTGTGTTATTACACATATACGATTTTTGCTTAGCAGATGATAAGATGAAGGCAAGCAAGCAACCACATAGCAACTACCCAGAACCTGCAATGCCATACGGTAGCAACTACAGTATAAAACTCATAAAAACACCCTAAAAACATAGTAATGTCAACACTTTATCATCACAGAAAGTGTACATATGTAGTTTATTTCATCGTACCGTTCATCGTAAAACATTTGGTAGTTCTGTAACATGTATATCAGTTTCACACGAGTTTTTCTTAGGTTACAAAAAGGGTCAGGTGGAATCAAACCCCTCTTTGAGTTCTACAAATCTACCATAGAGCCCTGTGAACACACTCGACGAGATAGAGAGCCTCCCGTGGGACACAAGCGCTACATGCTTGGCTCCTTCACAACAATCCCCTGATTAGCTCATTTAGAAACAATTTACCCTAACAAATAGCAGACATCATCAGCATCTCCCCATCTTACTTTCAGCAAAAAAGGCCGAGTCAGGCCAATCTCAGAGCGGGCCGGCTTCAGGCTTCATTGTAGTAGGTTATTTGCCTGCTGTAGATGCTATCAGCTACTCTATGCAGCGAAATTGGCCCACTAGGTCTGACCATTGAAAGACCCCATTCGGATTGTAACGCTTCATGTACAGTCGTTGTAACAGAGAAAAAAAGAACAAAGATGATGAAGTAATTTAAAGTCCCTCTGGACCAAGTAATGAAAATAAACAAAATGGGGTGTAGAAAAGACTGACTTAAAAAAAAAAACGGAACGTTGTCTTGGCGTTTTACCATTCTCTATGAACCGTGATGTGCCAAGTCTGGAAAATCGGGCCATGCAGAAGCGCACACACATTTGCTTGCAAAATAAACTGGAACATAAAAAGGGGCCTGCATCTTGATTCTGAGCTCTTGATGACGAGCGATTTTCCCAAAGCAATTAGCCCTGAAAGTCAACTTTGCAGCAACCGAGGGAGTCTAAGCTACGCCGGCCACCCAACAAAGGAGGCACTGTCCGGCGAACTCCTGACACTGCCTCACTGCGATGTTTGTTTATCAGGACATTAAATTGATGTTCCCCTGCCTATTCTGGCTGATCTGACATTGCAAACAAGTGGGCTACAGAGAGCCGAACCGTGACTGTTGAGACATGCTAACACACTGAGGACATCTCATATCTCATACTGAAAAAATATATATTAAAATGAGGAATATCAAAATAGGGAAAATGTCTTTTATTTCATCATCTAACTTGTTTACAAGACCACAATTCTTTGGCTTACATGAAGGAAAATCATGATGGCAAAACAATGAGCCATAAAAGGACACAAGGGGGTGTTTGTTTTCATGCAAAAATAAAATAAGAGCATTGTGACAGTACAGTACAGGATACAGGATTCATTAGAGTTATACCAAAATGTGGATCATGCCCAATTTTTCAGAATGTTTAATGCATGCATACAAGCCCCAAAATGGTGTCAGTGTGCACGCTGATGTACTCTACAGCTTTTGATTATTGTTTCAGCCCAACAGAAACCTCATATAAGATTGATTTGACTTGTGCTTTTCTCCCACATAGATGTAAATACTGTGACCGTTCATTCAGCATCTCCTCCAACCTCCAGCGTCATGTTCGTAACATTCACAACAAGGAAAAGCCTTTCAAGTGCCACCTTTGCAATCGCTGCTTCGGTCAACAGACCAATCTGGACCGCCACTTAAAGAAACATGAACATGAGAATATTCCAGGTAAAATCAGTTTCACTTTACTCTAAATCATTTCTAATAATTTAAATATATTTTCATTTGGAAGTCAAATCTAAGATGCTTTTATTTATTTATTTACTTACTTATTTAAGATAAATTATACATTTGACCTAAATTTATATGACTGTATTACTGTCATGATTTTCTTTGTTATTTATTTTGCTTGAAAGTGATTAAAGCTAAATATATCTAAAATAAACAAAATAAATAAATGTGCACATGTTAATAAATAATAAAGTTTAATAAACACTTTAGTAGGGAACAATTCTCACTATTTAGTTGCTTATTAGCATGCATATTATTACCATACTGTATTTGTGCTTATAAAGCACATATTCTGCATGACTATATTCTACATCCCTAATCCTACCTAATACTTAAACTTAACAACTACTTCACTAACTATTAATAAGCAGCAAATTAGTAGTTAATTGAGGCAAAAGTCATAGTTAATAGTTTGTTAATAGCAAGAATTGGACCTTAAAATAAAGTGTGACCATAAAAAAAATATAAAACATAATTAAATAAATGCAAAAAAAGAACAGATGCAACCTTATAAACTACAGTTGGATTTGTTTAGATATCTCCCTCACTTTTTCTTGTGTAATAATTTTAGTAAATAATTTATTAATCTATATGTTTTTTCTACTTATTTGTTGTAGTGAGTCAGCAGTCTGGGATCCTCTCGAATTTAGGAACAAATATTTCCTCACCGAACTCTGAGTCTGACAATCATGCACTTTTGGATGAGAAGGAGGACTCATATTTCTCAGAGATTAGGAACTTCATCTCCAATAGTGAGCTGAACCAGGCCTGTAGCTCCTCTGAGAAAAGGTACGAGCTCGCACACACGAACAACACACACATGCACAGAATATATTTTGAAGCTATGGCAACAAACTACATAACCTGTCAGAGTCAGACACGCTCAGTCCTGAAGTTACAGTCTGTCCTCTAGTGGAGGACTATGGTAATGCTGGGCCAGCCGCATGTGTGTGGCGGCACCCATTACAGGCTTCGCCTTCAGTCGGCAGAGGGACGGGACATCTCAATGAGTCATTTCACCTTGTTGAGTTCTGTGCTGCATTAAGCACAGCCAGATACACATCAGGGAGCACATTCCATCGGCTTATGAAAACACCAAACAAAAGCTCATTACTGCCAAAGTCATGAACCGTTAGCATGCATGACTGTCCGTGTGTGGCCAGGTTCACGATGCTCAGAGTTTGGTTTAGGTGATTCACACAGACAAATGCATATGAACAGATACATGGCCGAACACATGCATTCTTGTTTAGACGCGTAATTGGTCCTCCTCAATTTTGCCGGTTCCTCCACACTCCAGCAGAGACCCGATGCCTCTGCCTCGTCGCTTGGAAGCTCTGGCGTGGACCGAAACCTCACACTGCCATCTGGGATCAATAGTCCTGTCCTGACTCGTACAAGCAGACCTGGCATTTTAATATCTGTAATTCAAATAAGTGCTCTGTTTTGTCTCCCTGCAAATCAGCCTCTGAGAAACACCCGCTTCAAGCGGACAGGCAGCTGCAACATTCCCCAATGCGCTCATGCGTCTTATTTCATGACGTTTGCCCGTTTCTCTCTCGCTTTCTGTCACTCTTGTGCAGCCAGTCTGCATTCATGGTGGAACCTTTTTTCTACTAATTTCTTCTTCTGTCTTTTTTACTCTGTAGGACATAATACAAAAGTCATATCTCATTTGTTTCTCCTGTATAGCAATGAGATTAAAAACATAAAAATCTCTCCTCCCGTTTAGGTTTTTCTCCTGTGAAAAAGAATAAAATCTCACATTTGCTGCTTCTTGCGTTTTTAGAAGACATAACTGAGAAGACACTTATCTGAGCTATACTAGTATCTGCGTTCGTTTCTTCGCTGAATGGAAAACAGTGTTGGGAAAAGTTGCATTTAAAAGTAATCCATTGCAATATTGTGTTAATCCATAAAAAGTAACTTATTGCGTTACTTAGTTTCTTTTTATAGAAAGCAATGTATTGTTACTTTTGCATTACTCTTTGTGACCTGAGCTGGGCTTGCTTATTTATTTTTTAAAAAAATCCAAAACTTATATTTTTGGCAACTGTAAAGGTCATTTCACACCAAAAGTGCTGGAGGAAGAACCTCTGCACCTCACTCCAGATTTCTCCCAACATGGGGCAGGAGAGATATCAGTGAATAAATGGGAAGGCAAAGTAACTTGTGAAAAAGAAACTTTAAAAGTAATTCATTACTTTATTAGAAAAGTAATCTGATTACATAACTCCCCCAACACTTTTGGCAACAATTGTCCCATTTAACTTTATTTGTATTTCTCCTGTATAAGGCATTTTCAGAGAAACATTTAACACATAGTTAATGCACAAACGGAGAAAATGTGTGTTCTAGAAACACTTTTTAAAAGAATGGCCCCTTATGCTTTCACTGCACGTCAACACTTTTTACTCCCAAGGAATGTTAGGAGAAACACATGAGACAAAGTCGATACTTAAATGAAGAACTTCATTAAATCTAATGAGCTATGAAAGACAAAATTCAGGTACTCTTCCTTTCTTTTCCTCCGTGAATGGAGAAAGTGGGAAAAGTCGTGATCTGCTCTCCCGGACTTCACTGTATAGAGAAGCGTGATTTCCCTGCAGCTGGGTTAATGGTGTTTCAGAGTGTGTGGGTCTGGTCTCTATGACTGAGTTTGACTGTCAGTCTGTAGGGGGCTGCAGGTTTAGCCCTATCAGGGGACCCTCAGACTGAGACATTTATCTGTGCGCTGCATTGACGGAGCCCCCCTTCCTCGCAGCTAACGCAAACAGCGCTCTGACATGTTTAGACTGAGAGACAAAGCGCAGGTCTGTGGCAGAACTGCTGCTGTCTCCCACGTGGCATGGACTTTCTCTCAAGCCAGGGCAAATTTGATTATGGGATATTTAAGCATGATGGAAAATGGGAAACAAGCAGTTCTTCTTATTTTTGGTAAGTCTACACCTCACATAGCTTAACCACCCACCTTACGACCCCCTCCTCCTCCCGCTTGACATTCGTCTGCCTCAATAGAAGTTCGTTTCAGAGCGCTGCAGTAAAAGCGACTTTGGAGGGGTGCGCGCAATGACATCATAAGCTGAAACGTTTGGAAAAAGAGAGGTAGTGGAACGGCGCGGTGCTGATAGCTGCTTTGCAGAACAACCGTTTCCTCTGGAACTCGATGGCAATGAGACAAACTATGATGATTGCTCGTGACCTGTATAGCTCGCTCTGTCTCGCCTCTCTAAAATTAGCCAATTCATCATTGCCACGCTCGCAAGAAACGTCTGTCATTAATTGCAAAATCGGTGTGTTTGTCATCCGTGGATCTGTGTTTTCGAGCTCCAGCCAGGCAGGGGAATTACTGCCCAGTCCGAAATGATGGATGGCAACCCAGAGAGCAGCACAGCAGGTTTGGCAGTCAGATTATGATGAGAGAATTACCACAATGGACTCTCCGGGTGAAAATAGCTTATTATTTTATCCGGTATTTTGGGAGGTGTAGTTAGATGTCATAATTGTCTCCAAGGTCATAAAAACTCAATCACCAGCGGTCATTAGAAATTTGGTAAAGGAATTTCTAAAATGTCCAACCACATTTTTGTCCATGCAAAATTAAGATATAAAAAATGAAAGGTTTTTTGAAAGTTGGTTGAAACTTGGATGGGAAAAAGCAAGATGATAGCTTTGAACATGAACATAAGACATAAAACAGGAGCCTTCGCTCCTGCTTCACGATGCCATAGAGGAACCTTTTTTGTCTAAATGGTTCCATAAAGAACCTTTAACATTTCTGTTTCACAAAAGGTTAATTGTGATGAAAGAAGGTTCTTCAGATCATAAAAAGGTAAGAAAGAGATGGTTCTTTAAAGAACCTTTGACTGAATGGTTCTTTGTGGAACTAAAAATGGTTCTTATGGCATCGCTGTGTAGAAACTTTTAAGTACTTTTATTTATAATAAAAGTTATTATAAGTGTTCCTTCTGCTTGAGATATTGTTTCCCTCAAAAAAAGACCATTATAAGAACTGAGTATTTTAACAATTTTTTTTTTCTTTTTTTTTTGAGTATGAACAATCCACCTGCACAATTTATGGAATTTAAGAAATTCAGAAATCACATTGCAAAAAATAATTTCCTTTCATTCATTTTCAATGTTGGTTCTGTTTTTCAGTGGAACTTCTAAGGATCATTAAAATGAGTTAAATTTACATTAAAAAAAAAAAAAAAAAAAAAATCAGATTTCGGATTATCTGAAAACATATTTTGGATTTGTCATGACAAAAATGCTGATTAAGAAAAAAGATTTTTGCTGTGACCTTTCAGCAAATATTTAGTATTCAAAATCCAAGTATTCAAATTATACTCATTTTGTTTGCAAAGAGCTTCTCCAGTATTAACAGATGTTGTTTACATATAGAGATGTTAAAAGTACAGTAGTAAAATCAACTTGTTGAATTCAAAGCATCAAAATGATGATGAAAATGGTCATATGTAAAATAAAATGACGACTGTTTGCATCACAGATCAGAGTTGACGGAGGAGGAACAGCCTCACGCTCACACCACCTCAAAACTGGCGGAGGAGGATGAGGAGATGGAGGGAGATGATGAAGACGAGGAAGGCTCGTTGACAGAAAAGTCACAGGACGAGACGGTTTCTCCCGCCACTATGGTGCAGGGCACCTACGACGAGGACGAGGAGCCGACCGCTCTCCCTATGTCTTACGAACACACGCGCAGGTCAGCCAAACACACCTGGAGAAGAGCTTAAACAGGCTTGCAAAAGATACACAGTTCTAATCCTACCTTTCTATTATATGTCAAAGTCACATTTTTCAATTAAATTTTACTGCAACGTAAAATAAAATAAAAAAAAAAAAAAGAAAGAAAGAAGAAGAACCAATATAATCAAGCAATTAAAACATTAATTCTGATCTCATGTTGACTTTAAGAAATTAGTATGAGTAGTGTAAGCTATATTATTTATCATTCATTAAATTTGCAATATGACTTTTTGATAATATGTATATAAACTGTATGTACACTAGTAGTCAAAAATTCGAAATAACAAAAAATAAAAATGTTTGTTGCTGAAAGAAGTCTCTTATGCTCTCAAGGATGCTTTTTTTTAAAATCAAAAATACAGTAAAACAGTAATATTATGATTTATTACCATTTAAAAGAACGTTTCTACCATCATGTATTTATTAATTTATTCATATTTTTTAGAATTGATATAAAATTAAATGTATAATGATAATTTATTCCTGTGATATTTTTTTTGTTCAACAAGGGTGCATTAAATTGATCAAAATTGACAGTAAAGGCATGATACAAAAGATTTCTATCTCAAATAAATTCTGTGAAACTTCATCAAAATACTAAAGAAGTATCATGATTTCCACAAAAGTATGCAGCACAGCTTTTTTCAACATTGATGATAATTATAATAATAATAATGAATATTTGATTATTGATATGATTTCTAAAGGATCATGTTACTGTAAAATATATTAAAATGAGTGCTGTCAAACCATTAATTGCATCCAAAATAAAAGTTTTTGTTTACATACTGTATGCATGTGTAGTTTATTTATGTATATGTTAATACACACATATACAGTATATATTTATTATATTTTATATTATACATAAATATATTTAATATATAAGCATAGCATACTTTTCTTAAATATATACATACATGTGTGTGTATTTATATATACATAATAAATATACACAGTACACACTCATATATTATGTAAACAAAAACTTTTATTTTGGACACGATTAATCGTTTGAGAGCACTATTTAAAATTTTATTTTTTGAAATAGTTTTTGCTGTATTTCTGATTAAATAAATGCAGCATTTGTAAGATGAGAGAAAAAAGAAAAGTAATTATTCCAAACTTTTGGCTTACTTATAATCTTGTAAATTTACATTTTATAAAGCGAAACGGATTCAGTTTTGGTTGAATGTTTATTTAAGATCAGACGTTTTGATCGTATATAACATCAGAAGTATAATGGGCATTCAACACTACAGATCTGTTCCAAAACCCAGTGAGCTGCACAGGTGCACTTACATTGAAAAAAAAGCCTGTTCCTGAAGGCATAACTATACGTATCTTTGATAAAGCAGGCAATCCCAGAATGCTGAGTTTCTGCCTACTGTATGTTGCATGTTCTAAATCAATTCAGAATGCTGCATAAGGAAGGAAGTTCCCTAAACAGACAGCAAGGCAGCTCACCAGATTGTGGGACAGAGTGTCTGTGGAACACTGCTCGATGTGACCCAGTGTAGCCGTTAGATGTTGTTGAATCGACATTCATTGTTTCACATAATGTTTGCTGCTGTGATCCCTCATTGTCTGTCAGTCATCTTAAACTAACACAACTAATCAGCATCTAGTCATCTGTCTGTTTAATCATTGAAACTTTGCCTTGCCAAAACAAAGAAAACAATCAATTTTGCACCCATACGATTCAAAAGAATTAAAAAATTGCATTTCTGTCCTCTCCCTCACTGTCCTCATCCTAAATAGAATTTCTGCTGGAATGCCACTGGAATGTTTCAGTGATCAGTATTTCGTGGGATGTTTTATTCAAATGCAATGCAGGCTTATTCCGTTTTTCCCAGCATCTTGTTCAGTTCTGCATGGACAGAGAGACGGACAGAGTTCTTGAACTTGAATGTCCATTCGTTTTGTGCTTCCGTCCGCTAGTGTGATGACCACTTATATCTTCCATGCTCTGCCACCATCTCATCCACTGCATGCTCCTCAAATGCATCCAGTTCCGATATTTAGATTGCGGTTGTTGGGCTAACTGAGGGTCCCTCCCCTCTCCACACCCCTCCCTATCCCGGTACAGGTGTATTGAGGAGGAAGCAGGCCTATTAGATCTGGAACCTCTGGCTGGTTTCCCCAAAGCCCTGGAGTTCCATAAGGCTGGCGAGGAGCCCTATGACATTAAAGACATTTTTAGCACCTCGGTAGAGTCGGAGGCGCTGAAAGAAACACTTTTCAGGCAGGCTAAAACACAGGTATGTGACCGTACCTGCTCCAGAGAGCTGCTACCACGCTGCTGTCACACAAGCATCAAGAGAAGGAAAGAGAGTCAAAGAGCATATTATGAATATGGACAAAAAAAAAAAAAAAGAGCTTCCCGACCAGGGGTTTTGTGGTAGACTGTGACAGAAATGTAAAAAAAAAAAATAATAATAATAATATATAATTTTATATAATTTTATATATTTTATATATATATATATATATATATATATATATATATATATATATATATATATATATATATTAGCATATGTATACTATAATGAATAATAATAGATTTAGTTTTTTTTGTTTGTTTGTTTGAGCTAAATAGGAACAAATTGTAGTCTGTTACTGATTCCAAATTACATGATAAAAATTGTAGATAGTGACGTAATTATTACACATTTTAGACTATCAGACTACTTAATAAGACTACTTTTTTTTTTTTTTAGATTACTCCTTTATCCCATAGATTTAAATAGGATAATTTGGTACCATATTGATATAAAAATTAAAAGAGAATGAAAATATATCCCATTCATTGTTATTGACAACATGACGTGCATTAAACTTTACATTACATCAAGGTTTCTTAAACTGGGGTTTGTGTAATAAGTAATTAAATCATAAAATTCAATTCAATTTATTGCATGTCATTTGACCATTAACCAATGTCAGAGTACTTTGAACATGCAAATGTGATACTTAATTATTAAAATATTCATTTTAAAATATGAGGGGTACTTCAAGTAAATTATAGTATATACACATGCTAATAATATACTCAACTCGACTACTAATATTTAGTTTATATATTATAATTAGTATAAACACACATACACAAAAATTAAGTACATTTACGAAAAGGTTAAGGTTTCTTTGAAATTGAGATTTAAAATGTGCAATTTTTGACTGAAACGGTTGGGGATTCCTGCAAAAGCGATGCCTAATCATTGTCATATTTTATTTTAGAAATAACATTTTCAATGTTCAACATTGATAAAAAAATAAAAATATTAACTGAATTCCATTAACATAACTAACACTATTATCTTTCTGTTTCATTTTCTTGTATTTAAAACTTTATACTGTCCTCTGGTCTCAACATTTCATGTGGATTGTTACATGTCTTATATGTGTGTATCTTACATACAAGTTAATGGTTGTCCTTTAATATTGTGACAGGAAAAAGTCAGCTTTGGAATTCCTCCTTGTATTTTAAGAACTCATACGTATATGAAATAGTTTCAATAATTTCTAGTTTATTGTGCATTGTTTCTGAATCCAAATGCTGTTATCTTGTTTTCTGTTGAGCATTCAGTAAGCAGCTCAGAATAACATGCATGCGGATTTGGAAAGAGTAAATAATGACTGATAAATTGTCTATTTATGAGTACAGTACATGCTAATTCTGAAGTGCACAAACCCTTGATAACAGATGATGACTGTTTTGGCTTTGCCATTGAACTGTCCTCCTTTTCTCCATCCAGGCTTATGCAATGATGCTCTCTCTGTCTGAGAACACCAATCTGCATTCATCCTCCCAGAACTCCTTGGATGCCTGGCTCAACATGGGAGGAGGGCCGTCGGAGACGAGCTCCTTTCACCCCCTCAACAACATCTGAGAACACCAACAAGACAAGCGAGAGATGGAGGGAGAAAGGAGGAGAGGGCAAGAGACCAACATGAAGATGCGTCAACAAGAGCTCGTGAAGGCCAGCAATGCCACAGTAGACGAACCACCACTATGCGTGCAAGAAGGAGAACGTACTGTTGAGTGAAACACAGACGGGAGAGGAACCGTGAAGGAAATCAGCGAATCCCAGCATCTTTCCTGTCTGCAACTAGCCACTATAGTGACGTTCCCTCCTCATCCGCTGATTCAAGAGGCAGCCATGCATTCGAATGACTCTGGAATCACCTCTCCACCTCATTTTCAATGATATGCATTTCATAGAGACTGCTCTCAAGGGTCTTCTCGGAGAAGCCCAGGAAGGCTTGAGTGGACAGAGTAGTTGAGTGTTTCTTCAGCTGGAGGTTTGCACCGTTTCTACACACCATTCCATTCTCACGTTGATTTTCTACAGCGCTGTACCAAGGTTTCCTTTCTATTAACTCACAGCCGAAGTCTTACAGTAGATCATTACGGTAGACATCAACATTGATTTCCAATGGCAATAGAAGCACTTAAGTCTAGCCCACAACTAGCATGCTAACTTTCCCCTGAAGGCTCAATGCAGTTTCTAAGCCACTGTCTCAAAAAGCAAATGCTGGAAGTCACTGGGAAACCTCTGAGATTTGTGTTGGGCTGCAGGATCTTGTCTCATCCCCAGCCAGATCTTCATAGGATAAATCACGCATCACGGTCATTGTAATTATTGTTGTTATGGTAAGTATCTTAGCTCTTTAGTCCCAACTGAAATTTAGTTTTTTTAAGAGTTAAATTATTCTCCAGTGGGGCAATTGGAAAACTTTTCTCTTTTTCTTGCATTCAGTAATATGATTTTTTTTTTCTATGTGAATTGTTCTTCGGTAAACAGTATTGTTTCTTTTTAAGCACATCTGTGCTTAAATGTTAATATAATTCTTAGTGAAGGACCAAATTTGTACAATATTGTTGTATGATGTACAAACTAAGTTAACCATTGGTAGCAGAGAGCGTTGTGTGCCAAATAATCCCCGTTTTTCTTTGACAATCATTTCCCCGAGTGGTCGCCTCCACTGTTGGTAGGATTTTTTCTTTTTCTGTTGTTGTTACTTACATTGATGAGTGTTTGTGTTGTATTTATTTAGAATTTTTTTTTTTTTTTTTTTTTTTTTTTGATTAATGAAAAATGAAGAAAAAGTGACTTACCCACTCGTTTGAAGGAATGAAATTACTGAAATATCATGGAAATTCAGAATTGTTCAAGCTCTTCGTAAAGAAGCAAGTTGCCAAAATCTGAATTACAAAAGAATGCATTTATATTATGAGCACATAATCATGAAGTCTGCTTTATAATCCATCTGTTGAACCATTTAGAAAAGTAGGCAAGAAAAAAAATAAACTTTTTGACAATATCAGGTAACTCAATAGAGGGGCATTATATGTTGACATTTTTACACATTTTAAGCATCTTCATAAAGGAAATGGGTCGACAGTGTATCTCTGGGTTCAAATCGCATGTTTTCAATGTTACATTTGTTTGGGAAGAGCCATATACATCAGCCAGTCCTAAATATCATATCAAATTCTACGTAATTCTGATGCTTAATATTATGCATCCCAGAAGAGACACCATAAGCAAGCAATTCATTCATTCATTCACAAGAGATTCCCAAATCCATGAGTCCTCATCCAACTCCTGAACTGTGAAGCCAGCGAATGAATCGTAAACAGCTGAATGCATATCATGAATGTGTAGAGTAGATTAAATATGTAGGTTAGGAGTCAGACTTACCTTTTGGGATTGAATGTCTTTTTGGTCAGGAACTCATACTCTCCTCACTTCTTTCTGGATGTTTAAAGACTCTCTGAAATCAGCACTTAAATCGAACACATGCCCCTGTCTGCCTAGTTCATACTTTCCTTTACATCTTAGTACTGATTTTAATTAAATTTTCTAAGCAAGGCTGGTTTTAACAAGCACTTTAACTCTTGGGTCAAACAGGCATTTTTATCAGATGCTTTCAAATAAAAACAGAAAAAAATACATTCAAGCGTTGTTAGAAAAACTTGTTGGTTTTGAACATTAGAAATATTGTGTTTTCACTGCGAACACAAACCAGGCACGATGGACTTGACTGGCCTTTCACGGGGAATCCATCTGCTTTGATAACGCTGTGTAAAAACTCTGTGTAATCTTATCTATCTCATTCTGTATCTCCTCACTATATCATTTACTCAAACCCTTGAGTAAAAAGCCGGTTTGATGCATAGGATTGCTGGGGATGTATTGGGATTGAGAGTATGGAGAAGTCATGTCACATACTACTGTACTTAGCAAGCGCTGTAGGTGAAGAAATTGACCCACACTGTTCAAATCATCATGGAAAATGGTCAAAAAATGAACAATGCAGATGTCCGTGGCCCACTGTTACATTGCAAACAAACATACCATTTCAAAAACCATAGATAATGTGGTTTCTCTAAAGAAAAAAGAGAGAAAAAAAGTGTATAGTATTTCAAAAGAAAAAAAATAGACATTGATATGTCTGAAAATTCATTTTAAACATGGGTTTGAAAATAGATGGTGCTTGTTTCATTTGGATATGAGTTGTATATTGCTTCTGTTATGTTTATTAAAAATATTGTGCATGACTTGTGTTTTAGAGGTCATAATGGTGTCCATTTGTGAAATGTGTATCTTAAATTAAAAAGAAAAAAAAAATGAACTTGTAGATGCACTTATTGTACATGTGGTTAGGTTAGTAGGTTTGACTTTAAGTCCTGTCGCTGCCTTAAATACTATGGGCAGATGGTTATTGAACTGAACAATATGCTTGTGGGAGAGAAATAATGACAAAATGTAAGGATTGTAGAATATTACTGAAAATTCTGAAGTTCTTTTTGATGCTTGTGATTACTGAGGATGTACTTTAGAGCAATTTCATGGAAAACACATGATTCTGATGTTAATTCTGTAGAATAGATATGTATACCAAATGTAATCTTTCCAATGCTATGAAGAATTTATACATGAAATTGATATGCAATAAAAACCTGTGTGCTTTTTATATGAATGCTGTTTTTTGTTCATTGGAATGATTTACTGTAGATGTCTGTGTTAATGAGGATGCCAGTTGTTTGCGGAAATGAGATATCTAGACAAACAATGGAAACTTTGAACTTTATATATGAGAAATATGCAATGCAACTAGCATGTTTTTCTTTTTTTTTTTTTTTAACAGACATTAAATTAGTCACCAAAAAAGTAAAGGATTTACAGAACCGTGTATTATCTTATAGTGAGCTTTTCATTTACTGCTGAATTATAACATTTAGATATAAGTTTAGCCCTTAATAATAATAATGCTCTTAATAATATCAAGCAAAATCATTCTTTATATGCTTTTTCTCTTCATTAGTGAAATAAACAAAAATGGGGCAAGAAGCTCTTATGCCAGATATCATCTGATTTTTGCAGAATATATAAAATACGTCTGACATCATTTTAATTGTCTTGTAACGGGTGTCATTAATGCAAAATGCTAAATCAAATATTCTTTGTAAATTGTATTAATTTGACAATGATGTAGAATAACTGGATAATGATGACATCAATTAAATAAAATATGACATCAATCAAATATAATCGATGAGATGCCACAATAGCAACAGAATTCAGACTAAATGCTCTATATGATGAATGATGATAAAAGAAATGTATAATTTGTTCATTAAATAATAAATAAATAACAGCATATGAATATTAAATTCAGTAATGAAATTATGGCCTTCAATAATGGCTTTGTGTCTCAAAAAGGTCTATTTTTTTCTATCTGACCACAAACTTTTACTTCACTCCATTTTAAAGACTTGGATTTATTTATTGTTATTGTAACAGGGTTCTCTATGAGAAAACTGATTCTCATATAAAGTGTATTTGATTCTAGTAAAAGACAAGTGAGACATTTCAGTGATGGTCTCAATAGCTTTGTTTGAAGAGTTCACATTTTTATTAATTTACCTCTCCCAAAATATTATCCACTAGGTGTCGCCAGAACACTTTGTATTTTAGAGATTGATACATTATTTTTGTCGTCTAAAATTACATTTTCATTTCTTTGACTGAAGGTAAATTGTATTTATTAATAATAATAATAATAATGATAATAATAATAATAATAATAATAATAATAATAATAATAATAATAATAATAACACATTTTATCTATAAAACTGTAAAACACTGAGATACAAACTGAGACATAATATATAAAAAAAGACTTGAGCAACAAAAGATAAAGCGAAGGATTATAAATAACGTACTCTGAAGCTAATTATACTGAAACAATGCAACGAAATGTAATAATGTTAAGATTAAAGCTATCTGTTAAATATAATATTCAAAAGAATAAGCCACAGGCCTACTCCAATTCACAATAAATAAATAAATAAATAAAATACCCGGATGACTAGCCACTGTCACTTCATTCATTTCTGAATGAAATTTAGTTGACAATAACACAAAATAGCTCATGTAAAATTGTAAGTCTCCAAAAGGTTACCACTTTGGTCTATTTGCCTATCAATAGCCCAGCCATCGCAGGGGCTCTCAGCTCTGGCCCTTTAAATCCACTCTCTGCAGAGTTTAGCTCCAGCACAAACCACACACACCTGATTCTCTGCACTGCCAAACTTTTGTAGGCTACGTTAAAACGTTCAACAAGACAAAACAACAGCCAAATACAAACTAGCCTACTTATTTGCTCATAAATAAATAAACTTTTTATTTACTTTTTTTTTTTTTCTTCTTATATCTGTTATTGGGGGATGCATGTAAGTCAATCACCTGTGAGCTTCTTCGCCTCAGTGCGAAATCAGATTCATCCGCGCAGCCTAAACACAACTCAAACAGTGTTCCTCCGCAACTGACTTGTAGTTTTATTCATCAACCGCTAGAGGGCCAAATGTATCAAAGTGCCACCGACAGCTGTAGTCTCATGTAACGTGTTAAAACGTATAACTTCACTAGATTTTGTTATTTAAATAACCCGTTCTTGTGCATAGAATAATCTTAAAGAAATAAAAGTCTACTTACACTTTCATGACTAGGTTTTAATACAAGAAAACGTGATTTTTAATAACATCAGATTAAAAGATTTAGTTTAAAATGCATTAAATTATTGTTTCAATAATATTTTGCCATTCTTAAAAGGGAAAGTTCACCCAAATTGTCATCATTTATTTACCTTCAAGATGTTTCAAACCTGTAGCCTTTCTTTCTTCTGAACACAACAGAAGAATCTGAACATGAGTAAGTGATGTAAGTGAGTAAATAATAGCTATTCCTTTAAAGCACACCTATTTTGATGTGTCGACTAACATAGGCTATCCTATGACATATAAGCTTCAATAGAAAGATTAAAGAGATAAAAGAGGAAAATATCGTCATTACCTTTCAATCTGCTTCAAATGTATCTGTGTGAAATCCAAAGACATCATAAAAAGCATGCATGGCAGTGTCGGTGTCTGTCTATCAGCCACTAGTGGCGCTTTACTGAATGTGTCACTTTCACACAGTTTCTCGTTCAGATTGTTAGATTTTGATTTGCGCTCACCTCTGAGAACCTTTAAAGTTACTCTTGTTTGTGTCAAAGATACTCTTGTTTGTGTCAAAAAAAAACACAGATATATATATATATATATATATCTATATATATATATATATATATATATATATATATATATATATATATATATATATATATATATATAAACCATAACCAAGAGATTTAGATGTAATGATAACAGCGTTTGTGTGGTGTAATAAGCATAAAACTGCATTTTAATACAATTACTAAAAAATTAATTTATTTATTTTCATGTTTGTGCTTAGCCTTAAAGGATTCTCTTGGTTGATTTGAATAAATATATCACTTAATTTCGGTTTTCAATAAAAACCTGTTCTCTTTCGTATTTACATTTACAGGCCATTCAAGTGAAAAGGAGAATTCATATTTTCCAGAGCAAGGTCATTTTAATATATTGCAGGTGCAAACTGAAGTCGCCCTCGTTAAGCGACTATTTTAGCCTACTTAAGAAAATAAAAGTAATTTACTTAAACCATAAAATTTGCTAAGTATAAATGTTGAACTTTTACTAATATGAATATAGCATATCCCTATTTAATGTATTTGACCACAGGGTACGCGTTTGCAGTGTTTAAGGTCTACCTGTCATTAACACATAATAGCCTTTGATTTTATTCCAGAAAGATGCACGACACGTAAAGCATTTATAGATAGATAGATAGATAGATAGATAGATAGATAGATAGATAGATAGATAGATAGATAGATTGATATATCGATATATAGATAGATATATAGATAGATAGATTATTTATTATCTTTTTTAATTTAAAATTTTTTCTTTAATTTGTTTTTTCTGTTTAAAGTAGTTGTTTATGAATGTTTAATGTTCAGTGTTTATGAATTATATCTCCGTGTACAGGTTTGCGGATGTTTAAACGAATAGTGATGAATAATTTCGTAACGAGCGCGAGGAAATAAAGTGTGAACAAAGATGAATAAAAGAAACGAAAACATTATTTAAATGTTCATTACAGAAACAAAATGTACTCTACACGTGATATTTATTTAATTTTTTATTTTATTTTTTGTATTATTATTAAACAAATAGTCTCTGTCTGTAGCAACCATTTTACTTTACCTGCAATTAAAACTACGTCACATATTGCATCAAACTGCACATAAAAGACGAGCACACACACACACACACACACACACACACACGATGAGCTTATTTCCGGGAAAAGAGGACGGTCAGATATGATATTATAGCGTTTGATTCGGATATTGACTCAAGAGACTTAGGTTAAAGTAGTTTGATCTCATGTCATCACTGGAGTACACGAAAAAGGGTTGTGTCGCCTCTGGGACCCTGTCATCGGCCTCTCTGAAAGACACTTTAACTAAAATCAACAGCCGGAGACATAAAGCTCGAAAGAAGATCTCACCCCGAAACAAAGAAGAGCCACAAACAGAATGTGACGTTTGCAGGTAACAAACAGTTACAGTATTTATTTATTTAAAATAATAATAATAATAATAATAATAATAATAATAATAATAATAATAATTGTAGTAACAAGCAGTCATTTAGCTAAATGATTAAAAAGTGTTTAATGTTAGTATATAATGTCAATTACGTTAATATTTGTTGATATGGTGTGACAATCTGCTGTTTTTTTTCTTCTTTTTTTCTTTTTCTTTTTTAGCTTGTATAAAACGGATACTCTCTGAATTTAAAGCTACAAAGGGAATTATTAATAGATCTGGTTTTAAGTTATGTCTGTTAACTACACATGTTTGTTAACTCATATTAACAAACAGGACTCCGAATTGTCTGCTTAATTTTATTTCAGGTTGTGGTTGAGTATTAGAAACCTAAGTTACATTTAAAATGCAGAACTGCAGAACTGGTGTAGTTCATCAATATATAAACATGTTCCACTGAGGTTCCACAACCATGAAGTAAAATACTTAAATACTCACCATACATGACAAGTTTTGTTTGCGCTCTTTTCACAGGCTGTCTTTACTCAGTTGTGGCAGTCGCAGCCGTACTGTTCGCAGAATCCTGATTGCTTGTGTCATCTCTTTCCTCGCTCTTCTCTCTGCTGTGACCATGGACTTCAACCCATCTTTGGCTCAATGGCAAGCCACTGAAGCTTCACTTAAAGAGCTTACATCCTGTAGGACAAAAGTTACGCTCAGACTCGTTATGGAGCTCCAAACATTAAGAAACCTCAGTTCAGCAAGACAGAATGCAGTTTATAATGTCAAGCAAGAACAGTTTCCCAGCTCCTGGTCCTTGGTAATGCTCACAGTTAATCGTTGTTGTTCTAGTACTGATATGGACAGTTTGGGTCAGCCCTGTGGTGTTGAGATACTTGAGTTTTGTGAACATCTTCAATCCAACCTTTCAGAGTTTCTCAATGCTACATGGAGAGGTGAGTTAATGGATACTAATGAAACCACAGTTTTTACTCTAGCAATTGAGAAGATATTAAACACATGGGGCGTCGGAGATGTTGACATTGGTTTCCTCAAACACAACACAGACTGGACAGATGTCCTTGCTCTGAAACTGCTTTTAACTGTCCAGGAGTTGAACTATCGCTGGATAACAGGTGAAAAGAAAGGAGATGAAATATGGCATGCAACAACAGTCATGTCAGTCATAAAAGACATGTCTGAAAACCTCCATTACTGTTGGATGGAAAGCACTGATTTAGAGCTAAACCGGAGTAATATAAAAGATTTAATCTCCTCTACTGCCACAACTTCCAGTGGATCCACAGAGTTGATGCTGGCCTTGGAGAACACGCTGAGATGTTTTCACGCCAGAGCCGGATGGGCTCTGAAACTGAAATCCAGAGACATCTCGTCCAGCATCAGTCTGAAGATCTGCCTGCTCACCATCGCCTGTCTCATTTACCCCATAGTGCTGCTCTCCTTCAAACAAATGACAGAATGGATCCAGGACTACGCTCAGAGCCTCAGGGAGAAGACAGAAGACCTGAAGAGAGAACGACGTCTTGCAGAAGATCTCCTTCATCAGATGCTGCCCAAATCTGTGGCCAAGCAGCTACGCCAACACAAACACGTAGAGGCTGAGAGTTATGAGAAGGTACATGGTTATAAGCTTCCTGTTTCTGCATATAGTTTTCTATATGATATCCTAAAACAGAAGAAATGTTGTTGTCTTCCAGCATTCCATTTTAACAAATCAAACTCAAGTCTGAAAAGACAAGCATATTCATTAGGGATGTTGGTAAGATGGCAGTGTCAGGAAAGCGCACATGCTGCCATTCTGTTTGTTCTTTTTGTTGTAGTAATTGCCTGTAATTATGGTATTCCATATTCATCAGGAGATAAAACAGCTCATGAGGGATTGGGTTAAATGACACATGTCTGTAAGAGCAATCTGTGCACCTGAAGCCTGCTCCCTTAGATTTAGTGCACTTGAAACTAGATTTTTTCAAGAAAAATAGTCTTATGTAGCAGAACGAGTAATAGCGACACAATATCTACACAGAAAAAAAGGTAACATCTATAATAACTAGTGTTATTTGAGTCAAATCACTGAATGTATTAATTTATAACAACAAACTCATTTGTATGCATTAAATTAGGTAGAAATAGCTCTTTATGTTACCATGTTTAACAGTGTGTGCTGTGTAAGGTCAGTAAACATAACTCACTTCAGATTCATAGCAGATTACATTTATTAGCAGTTTATTACTTGTTTATTACATTTATTACTTGCTATTATTATTATTTCTTGCACTTTGGGGTTAGTGATTTGAACAAATCCCTAGTGCTTAGCATTAAACTTTCACCTAATGTGCTCCAAAAATAAATTCTGCTGCAAATCCTGCAGTTTGTTATGAAGTTGAGCAGAGTTTCCCCTGTGGATGAATATCATATAGGGAGTGGTTAGTCTGTTTTTATCCCCAGCAATGTCAATGAAACTACAAAGCAGCATGCCAAGAAAATGTAGAAATCTGTGAAGCATATTGTGGTTTTCTTTGAATGTTGTCTAGGAAGTAACTAACACACATTCTTTTCCAGGTGACTATTTTTTTCTCAGACATTGTGGGTTTTACTGCGATATCAGCCTCCTGCACTCCACTACAAGTTGTTGAGATGCTAAATAACCTCTACATGTGCTTCGACACCCGCATTGACTCCTATGATGTCTACAAGGTATCATCATACTCTGACACTCATAATCACACATACATTCTATGAATTACCATAAAGCAAATCATCACAACATGTCTGGCTTATGCTAAAGTTATGCTTACAATGCTCAAAGGAACATTTTCCCAGACATTTTTACATTCATTTTCTAGGAACTTTTTTATTAGTAGTATTATTTCATTGTGACTCCAAATTCACATTACCCTTAAAAACAAATAAATTTATTAATCTTATACTGATTGGTCCAATAATGTATTACAAAAATTCTAAAGAAAAATTTGGGAGGAGATTTTTTTTTCTAAAGAAATTAACAGGGATTAACAAGGATTAAATTAATCAGAAGTGACAGTAAATACTTTTACTTGTTATAATGGAAACTGTAATGGACCCTGTGAGTCTCTCTACTGGTAATTGGTGGCTTGTTAAATCCAATAAATCCTAATGGAATATGTCCCAAAACAACAAAAACATTTTTAATGGTTTTAATGGTTAAAAGTTGATGGTTTGTAATGTTTTAATGGTATTTGTAGTGGAAACAATTGGAATTTTTTTCTGATGGTTCTATTGTTTTGTTTTGTTTTTCAGCAGGAAAGTTTAAAGGTGTATTTTTAATGCTGATGTACTGTAATAAAGAACTCTTCAGCTAGATTTAAACACATATAGTATGTCTTTACTGAGCTTCTGTGTTTGAATGAAACAGGTGGAGACTATAGGAGACGCATACATGGTGGTCAGTGGACTGCCAGAGAGAAACGGAGACAGACATGCAGATGAGATCGCTAAAATGTCTCTGGATCTGGTGGCTGCGGTCAGACAGGTGCCAATACCTCACATGCCTAACAAACGCCTTCAGCTGCGAGCCGGAATACACACAGGTCTGTGTGTGTGTGTGTGTGTGTGTGTGTATCCTGAACTTACACACACACAAACAAAAATATTAATAATAAAGGTGCCACACAGTAAACGAGTAAAACATGAATACATGAATCATTTTTGTTAAGTTACATGACCTGTAACTTAAAGTCAACATGAAATTAAAATTTGTTTTCCTAATTAACGTCCCTGATCTTATTTGTCATTTCATCAGCTACAGTTGTAATGCAGTCTTTCTAAAATTTTGCCAATGTTTTATTAATGACAGTGAGCATTGTAATAAAGACTATGGCAATAATAATAAATAAGAAATTATTTGATATATGACATATAAATATGTTTATAGTAATTCACAGTGTTGTCTTTCATGTCTCTCATACCACTAGGTCCTTGTGTAGCTGGCATTGTTGGGTACAAGATGCCGCGGTACTGTTTGTTTGGAGACACTGTCAATACGGCCTCTCGGATGGAGTCCACTAGCCTGCGTACGTTCATCTGTCTAGTTAACATGCCGCCTTTTAATCTTGTCTTTAATCTTGATCTATTTTGTTCCTCCAATGTAGAGGTCATGAATATTTTTACTCACAACATCACCATAGAGACCTCATCATATACTTCCATACATGTATGTTTTAAACTGAGCTTAGCATTAGCATATGGCTAAGCTAACAACACTGTCTGAGTTTCACTTCAGCACCAGTGTAGCTTCTGCTCATTGGGCATTTTGCATAACGGGAACATTAACGTTTCTTTGATCTGGTCTTTAGCACAGAAGATACATGCAAGCTCTGCTACATACCTGGCACTCATGAAGGACAATGCGTATGAACTGCAGTTACGTGGTGAGATTGAAGTAAAGGTGAGAATCAGATCTATAAAAGTACTATGCTGAGCCGCTGAAATCACAACCATGTTCCTGTTGGATTATCTGTATGTTCTTGCATCATGAGTTGATGTTATGACTTCACAGAAGATTAATAAAAGGTTTGTCTTCGTAATATTTCATCAAAATGCAACAACTTAATGTGACATTGCTGTGGTTTTCAGGGAAAAGGAAAAATGAACACTTACTGGTTGATTGGTCACAAAAACTACAGTGTTCAGAATGACAGTTTGGTTTGTCACTGGAACCCCAATATCTCAAGAAAGAAAAAGGCCCCTGTAGGGAGCAACGTGTCCATGGAGAATGTAAGTGTTCAACTTCCACTACATGTTTTTGAAACATACTACTGTTCAAAGGAGTCAGTGAGATTTTTGAAAAATAATTTAATAGTTTTATTCAGCAAGGAAGCATCAACTGGTGGTAAAGCCTTTTATTGTTACTATACTGTATATATATCACAGATTCCAAAAGGGTTTTTTTTATTTTATTTTTTATTTTTATTTTTTTATTATTATTTTGATGATTAGAGCTTACAGCTCATAAAATTCCAAACATTCATTAAATGACCATCCCTTCAGTATAAATTCCGGGTATCACTTGTTCTTTGAAACCACAATAATGAGGAAGACTGCTCACTTGGCAATGGTCCATAAGACAATCATTGACCCCCTTCACAAAGAGGGTAAGTTACAGAAGGTCATTACTGAAAGGGATGGCTGTTTACAGAGTGCTGTATCAAAGCATATTAAATGCAAAGTTGACTGGAAGGAAGAAATTGGGAAAGAAAATTTGCACAAGCAACAGGTATGACAGCAAGCTTGAGAATACTGTCAAGCAAAGCCAATTCAAACACTTGGGAGAGCTTCACAAGGAGTGGGTGCATCAAAAGTCACCATGCTCAGACGTCTTCAGGAAAAGGGTTACCGAGCCACTTTTGAAACAGAAACAATGTCAGAAGCATCTTACCTGGGCTAAGGAGAAAAAAGAAAATTGGACTGTTGCTAAGTGGTCCAAAGTCTTCTTTTCAGATAAAAGTAGATTTTGCATTTTATTTGGAAATCAAGGTCTAGTGTTGGTATGTGGTGGCATAGAATCTGAGCTGCTTGAAGTCCAGTGTGAAGTTTCTGAAGTCAGTGATGATTTGGGGAGCTGTGATGTCTGCTGGTGTTTCAAAATCTCCATCCACTTTCAACAGTATTAAATACAAGTTCAGTCATGAAACTCTATCCAAGTGCCAATTGGTTCTTCTGTCACCATGTTAGTAGCCAGTCAGAAATATTTCCTAATTAATGTAACCATTTATTTCATTCCTCCTCCCCAGCTCCACCTTTAGAGATCTGCTATGGCTCTTCTCTAATTTTTCTTATAGACGCATCTTTCCTTGTTGTGTGTGTGTGTGTGTGTGTGTGTGTTTTAACTAAGTCAAATCCTTCTATTTTGTTTAGCAGCAGCAAAGCAGATCACGTAGGCCAAAATCAAGCATATGTATATTCTATCAAGCATATGTACATTCCAGTCCAAGGCACTGAAAAAGCTATGCAAGGGTAGTTTTGACCCGGGGTTGATGCAAGAGCAAAAAGTGACAAAGGTCATGGCGCGGTCCCTTGGGCAGGTGATGTCTACCATGGTAGTCTTGGAGCTCGATCTCTGGCTGAACCTGGCTGAGATGTGTGATGCCAACAAAGTTTGCTTGCTCGATGCCGCCGTTTTCTAGTCCGGGCTTCTTTGGCAACACTGATGAGGACTTTGCCCAGCAGACGGAGGTCAATAAGCACATCTTGCCTTAGCAATGACATTCCTTACAATCACCAAGAATGGCCATTCTGCCGCTGGCCACTCACTACCCACATTCTCAATAAAAGAGCAGTTTCTTTCATCTATGGGCCAGACGTGTCGGCTTCAGACAGTGAATGACACTCTTCCTCACTGTCAGTCGCGACATATTATTTTGCCATGCAAGAGGTTGTGGGATTTGGCCAGCGCTCCCCAACCTGTCTCGCTGGCTCATTTGGACAAATCTATTTGGCTATGCGATTCAATTCACCAGACGCCCTCCCAAGTTCAGGGGCATCCTCTTTACATTGATAACAGACAGAGATGCCCCTGTCCTCCTGTCCTATGTGCAGAGATCACAGTCCTCTTGATAAAGGATGTGATAGAGCCTGTCCCTCCAGCCAAGATGAAATCAGGGTTTTACAGCCCATTGTTCATTAAACCCAAGAAGACAGTTCAAAGATATCAGTACAACGTCCTCCTCTTTGGGCTCTCCCTGTCTCCCCACATATTCACAAAGGTCACGGAGGGTGCACTGTCTTTACTATCTTGACAACCGGCTTATATTAGATCACTTGCGATATCTGTTGTGTGAGCACAGGGACTTGGTACATCAGCATCTCAGCCAGTTGGGGTTTTGAGTCAGCTGGGAAAAGAACAAGCTCTCTCATGTGCAGAGCATCTCTTTTCTAGATATGGAGCTGGACTTGGTCAACATGACAGCATGCCTCATGAATGAGCAACTGCCTGAGTTGATTCAGAGGGAACAGTGGTTCCTCTAAAACAATTTCAGAGGCTCCTGGGGCATATGGGCATATGGCAAGTGTGCCCCTGGAGCAAGTGTCAAGGCACATTGTTGTCACAACAGATGCCTACAGGATGGGCTGGGATTCTGTATGCAATGGGCACACAGATTCGGGCTCAAGTACTGCTTGCTCTTTGCTGGTTCCAGTCAAGCATGTGCTTGTTCGCTTGGACAGTACTGCGACAGCTGCATACATCAACCATCAAGGGGGGAGATGCTCTTGTTGCCTGTCACAACTCGCTTCTCCTTTGGAGTCAGACGTGGCTCAAATCGCTGTGTGCTGTCATGTTCCGGTGGAGCTCAATCGTACAGCACTCATTACAGCTTTCCCTTCTGGGAGAATGGAGACTCCATCCCTAGGCAGTCCAGCTAATTTTGTAGCCGATTCAGGGAACCCCAGGTAGACCTGTTTGCTTCCCAGGAATCCTTCTTGCACTTACACTTGTGCAAGATCAGGGAGGATGAGGAGCAGGTCCTGCTGGTTGCACCATATCACCCTGCAGCCCAAGACTGGTTGCCCACTGAAGCTAAGCAGGGTTGAGCCTGGTCAGCACCTGGATGGGAGACCTCTAAGGAAAACTAGGTTGGAAGAGGTGTTAGTGAGACCCTGTGGTTTGTGTGGGTGCTAGTGCCCCAATATAGTAATGGGGACACACTGTAAAAAGTATTGTCTTTTGGATGAGAATTAAACCGAGGTCCTGACTTTCTGTGGTCATTAAAAATCCCATGGCACTTCCTTTAAAGACTAGGGGTGTAACCCCTGTGCCCTGGTCAAATTCTTTCCACTGGCCCTTGTCAAGCATGGCCTCTTAATTATCCCCATTCACTGAATAAGCTCTATCACTCTCTCTCCTCTCCACCTGTAGCTGATGTGGTGAGCGTACTGGTGCTGTTGTGCTGTGGCTGCCATCGCATTATAAAAAAGTACAGCAGTACATCATGAAAGCGCTATATAAATGCCTCATTAGTTCTTTTGTTAATTCATTCATTCATTCATCCATACTGGCCCACCCAGACCTAGTTTTTCAATCTCATGCTCCTCTCTCATGAGGGGCAACAAAAGAGGGTGCTAATGCAGTCTGTTTTAGTTTAATGCTTATAAGAAACCAAAACTGACACAAAGGAGAGTGGGCCACAAACATTCATTTCCAAAGAAGCTGGCTCTTCACAGTGTGCTGTATCCAAGCTTGTTAACAGAAAGTTGAGTGGAAGGAAAAAGTGTGGAAGTAAAAGATGCACAACCAACCGAGATAACCACAGCCTTATGAGGATTGTCAAGCAAAATCGATTCAAGAATTTGAGTGAACTTCACAAGGAATGGACTGGGGCTGGGGTCAAGGCATACAGATGTGTCAAGGAATTTGGCTACAGTTGTTGTATTCCTCTTGTTAAGCCACTCCTGATCCACATACAATGTCAGAGGTGTCTTACCTGGGCTAAGGAGAAGAAGAACTGGACTGTTGCCCAGTGGTCCAAAGTCCTCTTTTCAGATGAGAGCAAGTTTTTTATTTCATTTGGAAACCAAGGTCCTAGAGTCTGGATGGGTGGAGAAGCTCATAGCCCAAGTTGCTTGAAGTCCAGTGTTAAGTTTCCACAGTCTGTGATGATTTGGGGTGCAATGTCATCTGCTGGTGTTGGTCCATTGTGTTTTTTGAAAACCAAAGTCACTGCACCCGTTTACCAAGAAATTATGGAGCACTTCATGCTTCCTTCTGCTGACCAGCTTTTTGAAGGCACCTGCCCACACTGCCAAAAGCACCAAAAGTTGGTTAAATGACCATAGGGTTGGTGCGCTTGACTGGCCAGCAAACTCACCAGACCTGAACCCCATCTAGAATCTATGGGGTATTGTCAAGAGGAGAATGAGAAACAAGAGTCCAAAAAATACAGATGAGCTGAAGGCCACTGTCAAAGAAACCTGGGCTTCCATACCACCTCAGCAGTGCCACAAACTGATCACATTCATGCAGGGCTGGACTGGTAATCGGGCATACCGGGCATTTTCCCGGTGGGCCGACACACCTAAGGGGCCGACAGAAGGTTTTTTTTTTATTATTTATTGCCGTGGACCATCACGCACGGACAGCGAGCGGCCAGTGGCCCATTGGTTTGTCTCCTGTACTGACAGCGTTCACATCCAATCACAATGCACTATAGATGGAGCGATGAAGTATTTTGCTCCGCCTATATAAAGACCGCATCACCCCAACTTCTTCCTAGTCGGCTTTTCCCACGTTTTCACAGCAGTTTTATCAAGAACATACTTGCTCTTCGTTGAGTGAAGCGGGCCAAAGAGCCGAGGAGGAGAGGAGAAAAGTTGAATCGGTAAAGTACTTGATAGGACTCGCAACGGAGGCAGGTATCTAACCTATTCTAATGTGTGCGCGCGCTATGAGTCTAGAATACGTAAACACTTTTTAATAAAACATGAATTCTTCCCCCGCGATTTTTTGGCCAAGTCAAGTGTGTTCAGAGGTTTCCATGGTCCATTGCGAATAAAGCTAGATTTAAATAAAAAAGACACTAAAAAAGATATTGTCGGACCTGACATTTTATTCTTTTCCAAAACAAGATATGAGTCTGATACATAGGCTGTGATACATACAATACCAGTCAAAAAAGTTTGAACAGTAAGAATGATCCAACCGAAAGATCCAAAGATCAGCATTTATCTGAAATAAAAAGCTTTTGTAACATTATACATATACTATTCAAAAGCTTGGAATCAGTATAATTTTTATTTTATTTATTTATTTTGGGGGGATGGGGGGGTATAAATAAATAAAATAAAAATTAGCAAGGATGCTTTAAACTGATCAAAAGTTACGGTAAAGACATTTATAATGTTACAAAAAAAATCTGATAAATGCTGTTCTTCTGAACTTTCTATCCATCAAAGAAACCTGAAAAATTCTACTCAGCTGTTTTCACCATAATAATAATAATAAATGTTTTTTTGAGCAGCAAATCAGAATATTTGAATGATTTCTGAAGGATCATGTGACTGGAGTAATGAAAAAAAAATTATGCTAAAAATTCAGCTTTGAAATCGCATGAATAAATTGATTTTTTAAATATGTTATGATGATGGGAGAGCTGTTTTAAATTATAAAAATATTTCACAATATTACTGATTTTGCTGTATTTTGGATCAAATAAATGCAGGCTTGGTGAACAGAAGAGAATTAAAAAAAAAAAAAAAAAATAAAAGTCTTCCTGTTCAAAAACTTTTGACTGGTATGTGTGTATATATATATATATTATCTGTATATATATATATATATATATATGCATATATATATATATATATATATATATATATATATATATATATATATATATATATATATATATATATATGCATATATATATATATGTATATATATATATATATATATATATATGCATATATATACTGTATATATATTATATATATATATATATATATATATATATATATATATATATACACACACACACACACACACACACACATATATATATAGTGGTGGGCCGACCTGGACCAAAAAAATGCCAGGGCCAATTTTTTTGTCCCAGTCCAGGCCTGCATTTATCCCACGCCGAATTGAGGCAGTAATTAAAGCAAAAGGAGCCCCTTCCAAGTACTGAGTACATGTACAGTAAATGAACATACTTTCCAGAAGGCCAACAATTCACTAAAATATATATATATATATATATATATATATATATATATATATATATATATATATATATATATATATATATATATATATATATATATATTATTGGTCTTATGAAGTATTCTAATTTGTTGAGATATGTTGGGTTTTTGTTAAATGTGAGCCAAAATCATCACAATTAAAAGAACCAAAGACTTAAACTACTTCAGTCTGTGTGCATTGAATTTAATACACAAGTTTCACAGTTTGAGTTGAATTACTGAAATAAATGAACTTTTCCACGACATTCTAATTTATTGAGATGCACCTGTAATATGTCTCAAAACACACTTCATGAAACCATTTAATTGTTTTAATGGTTAAAAGTTTATCGTTTGTACTCTTTGTAATAGTATTTAGAGTGGAAATCATTAGAATTTCTGTGATGGTTTCTTTTATTTTTGTCAGCAGGGTCACCATGGGTTTTGTGATGTTATTTGCCATAAATGCAATACATTGATTGCTGTAATATTGTGAGATAGTAATAGCGACTGTTTGTAGTTGTGGTAGGCCTATTTGGGAGAAATTCCAGGGCCATTCTTTACTCCCAGTCCATCAATGCCACCATCTTATATACCCGTATGTACGGAGAGAGGCTTCCCATGCAAATTGTACTCACCAATAGTCATTGGCCATTTTCTTGTAATACTCCAGGTGTTTGGGGCTCCCAAGTGAGGTGTCGACATAACATCTCAGTTCCCTCCTTCAAACGAGGGTTACATAATGTAAGCAAGACAAGCCTCATGGAATCATAGATTTCAACCTTTACTTTTAACAGCGGAGCATTTCAAGAATTTGTTACATCACGCCTGGTTTGGTCACAATGCAACTTTTCTTCCTTTCATAATACATATTTACATTTATCTCTACATTATTGCAGAAGCTGTTACTGCACTGTGATTAGACTTTACATTAATACATCTGCACCACATTTTTCAGTCCAGCATTACTGTCCAGAGTATAGGTGACAGTATAACACCAGCCTCTCAACCTGAAGTCCTGCCCAAATTGGAGGGGTCAGAGGTCACACTGTGCGTTTCTGCACAGATGGAGAACTGCACAAGCAGCTTTGGGACACTGGGATCGATGGTGGGGGCACTGCAGGGGGAGCAGGAGACGGAGGAACGTCCACACGACCAACAGAACGATAAAACTTCTCTGCTTCCTGGCGCAGTGTCACACAGCTGATCTGCACTGTCCAATGAACAAAATAATGCGCACAATATATTTCTAGGGATTTTGTATGAAGGTGTATGAGTGTGCAGTGTGCTATGTGGCCCTTCGTTATATATTTCAAATATACTTTGTTTTATATTTCCCCTTAAAAACTGTATTTGTATTTTTTCAGTGGTTTAATACAAAAATTAAATAAATAAATACTAAATCAATAAGGAAATTACATTGGTCATATATATTTTAATATATGTTTATCTAAATGTATTGTTAAGATATTTTAGGCATTTACTAATAGCCATATTTGAAGCTACCTGTTTTCAAAACAAATTAGATTTTCTTGCTCCTGGAGAACATTTTTTAAAACGTTTTGAAACAGCAAGGTTTTAATCTGGAGAAAAAAATCTGTGTGGTTTCACCGTTACAATTTGCCATGATATTTCATCTCCTCCTGTCAAAATAATGCTGCTTATTATGAAAGCTCACATAATTTATTAAATGTTTAGGTGAGAGACAGCTATTTGCTTTTCTTTCAATATTTTATTTGTAAGGTGAGGACAGTTATCAAGTATGTTCAAAGTTACCTGTCTCAACTCTGTGTTATTAATGTTTCTGTTATATTTCAGTTATTGATTTCATTTAGCCACTGTTCAGTTTTCTTGTTTTCTTTCTTTCTTTCTTTGTAACCTTGCTATTTTGTTATACTGAGTTTTTCCATTTCACAGAATTTCATAGACTGTTTTGTTTTGTTTTCATGGATACTGTGTTCTTGGTCACAATTTTTTTTATATGTATGTCTTTTTTTTTTTATGACAATCAATTTTAAAGTGAGTTACACTGGTTTTAAATACTACAAATAAACAGGTGTCAGCCCCTGAACCCCCCGTATTGGTCTATGACTGAGTTCTGCAGTGTTTTACAACAGAGCAAAATGTCCTAATCAGAGCCTAGGTATCAGCTTTCTACTGCAGCTGGAAATCACTGTAGGTGAAATGCAATAACCTAAAGCCGTGATTTCCCCTTAATTTCAGCCTATAGTATTTGACGGCCCTCAGCCAGATCCTCAAAGAACACTGAGCAAATCATCTTCATTAGCAGAAGTGGCAGATAATGAGAGAGAAATCCAGCGCACATGATGAATGATTAAGGATGGAAAAGCCCTTATTCAGAGACTTTAAATGACAAAGGCCTGCGCCCAGAGCTATTGTGTTCCAGTTAAATGAAGGTTGCGGGTAATTACTTTGGCTGAGGGACAAGCCACTCAAGGTACAATATATAACACACACATAAACACACACACACACACACACACACACACACACACACACACAAGGCCCAAAGCAAAAGCAATGCCAAGACAGCAAAGAAAATAAAATCTAAATTCATTTTATATGAATTATTTATTTATTACTCACACATTTTGCTATGAGGTCAACTCATGAAACGTTATCTCAACTGTATAAGGAATGACTGTATGTCTATCGCTTAATAAAAAAAAAAAAAAAAAATGTATCCCACTTTTAGACTTTAATTTTACAATTTTTAATCAGCCAAGTGCAACCAACATCAGACTTCGTTTCACATTTAAGAGTCTGACCACTGGGAGGAGACATTATACCATATTTCGCACACACAAACACACTGGGAATAGTACATTCCTATCATTCACACCTTTCAGAATGCGCAGAATATACTGCACATAAATACTATATCCCACAACGCAATGCAGTTTTGACCATCCACATCCAGTGTGGAAAAATAAACCAGAATATAAGCTGTGATGCATATTTTAGAAAAAAAAAAAAAAAAAATCTAAATAACTATATGCAGTTAATGGTCTCTTTAATTTATCTATCTATTTATTTATTTACAGTATATGGCAATATGCTGTTAAGTATTCTGTTCTGAACACAGACCAAAACTTCTCAAAAAATAAATAAATAAAAGCAAATTCAAATGCAAGTAATTTCAAATGTTTCTTAAGCTGATCTGACTGAAAGTTCAAGGTTCAAAAAAATAAAAAAGCTTCAAATATAAATAAAGATTTTACCTCCAAAACGTATCTCATAAAAATTTAAAAATTGCAAATATAAAATTAACTGGAACTAGACATTGCAGATACGTAGCCTGCAGCTTACTGTAAATAGAACTACAATTTAAAACAATGATTTTAAAAGCTTTAACTTTAATTTGAACTTTTTACTTTAATCTACACTTGAAAAAAAAAAAACAAGCTGATAATTCAACTGTAGTTTGTAATTGTTAAGTATAAGTTTAATTACAAGTCAAATTTACACTCTGCCTAGTTGAATTTTGTATAAGTTGAAATGGTCATGACAATGAAATATGATTCTGTAAGAATTTTTTTTTTTAAATAAACAAGTGGAAAACAAAGAAGAAGAAAATGGCCTCAGACGCTAAGAGCTCATGGTTGTGACTGATGTTCTCAACCTCAACCAGATCAATCCAGTCAACACCAGACCTCGGAAAACAATGCAAATGTGCCAACAGGTGCGTTCCTCAAGCAACCATTCGGCCTCTATTTCTGTACTCTAGTGGCACAGTGTTACGTAATGTCAATCTGGATCTGCTGGATCTCGACAGCAGGAAACATTTGTTATGCTTGTGAATGGGCAAACATGTTGCTACATTAGCAGGCTTTTTTTTTTTCGCAACTGTAATAATACAAAACTTTGTTGATTAATTGAACAGCCCCACATGAAAACTTCAGCAGATGAAGCAGCCAGTTGAACCTGCTTCTTTATTGCACTTGACTCTTCACACAAAAGTGGAAGCTAGTTGCAGTGGTATTTGTCAAGTATTTCAAGCACTATACAGTTGATGAGTTTGGACTGAATCAATATTGAGGGCAAGACCTTGAAATTGAGAGTGAAATGCATTTTGGAGAAAGAAGTGCGTCTGTGACTTTATATAGCACTAGAACACACATATGTAACAAATGGGATAGCAAGGGAAGAAAACATATTGTATTGCTGCATATGTTGCTTTTGGTTATGTTGTTATGTCAGAATGGATACTATATACTGATTATTGTTAAAATATACTAATAGTATGCAGTACATATTGCTGTCTTAAAAGTAGACGTTACTTTATGATAAACTTTTCAATGATACAATAATAAATCTGTTGTTTTCACATAACCCCATCACTCATGAGTGCCTTACATTTATCATCTTAGATGAAAATAATGGCTATTTCACATTTTTAAGTCAGCTTTGTGTAAAATGTGTTAACTTCCCTTGTGAAAAAGAGCTCTAATTTAACAGCATACAGTAAGGTTTGAACTGAATGAAATGCTTTTGGACACCTAACTGCATGTTAATTGCAATTAATCAAAATGTATGGTAACACTTTACTTAAATCCTTTATGTATAATGCATTATAAAAGTAATTTTAATGCATTAATTTTGCCTTGCAGTGCAGCTTATAAGGCAGTGGATGATCTCATGAATAATTGTAGCCACAGTTAATACATTATAACACTTAATCAGTTCATTGTTACATTATGCATTATACATTAAGGCTTTAGGTATAATAGTGTATTATAGTTTATAGTAGTATTAGTGTATTACAGTTTAAATTTATATTAAATGCAATAACTTGAACTTAAGAGAGTTTTTTGACCAACTTAAGTAGGACTTCAGTACGTCTTTATACTTAGTTTACATCTATCTTTAAAATATAATGCATGTATGAATGTACGGACAAGCATTTATGGTAAACTAATCTATACTTTAACGTCATTTCTATTGAAACGTGTATGTAATATATTTGTAATTACACATTAGTCATGATGAAGTTGCATTTTACCATATTTAAAAATATATTAACTTCAAATGTAATATGAAACACCCTACAGTTAAAATTATAATCAAGTACTTTACATGTGCTTTAGTATGCTATTCAACACATCAAAATAAGTGTACAAATTTAAAAGGTTATTAAAACAAAATGATGTACAGTAAAATGTACTTAAACTTTTTGACATTATTACAAAGTGCACTTTTTAAAAGCCTACTTAAGTGTTAAGAACGTGTAAGGGCCATAAAAGAAGTCATGAAAGTAAACTCTATAGTGGTCTATTATTTCATCATTGCAACATTAAGTACAAAATTTGAAGTACACTACAAGTGCACATTCAGTAGAATTAGCACACTTCCTACCAATGAGATGGTTAAGTAAAACATATTTGTTGTCTACAGATAAAACCAGCACAAGATGGGATTCATCAGATGCTCCCCGCTCTTATTTACTGACGTCAGAGGCAACAGCATTAACACTTATTACACAGCTCCACAATTAACCTCTGCATCACATTACAGTGAACGAGGGGCTTGGAAGTCAAGCTGACAAGCATCTCAAGCTCCCTCCCTCGGCAGCCTCATGTCACCCACACTCACTTGTCTGGAGGTGTGGAAGCTGGCAGAATCATTATTGGAAATGACTGGGCTCACATTCCAGCAGATAATGTGCTGGTCACGGGGGCAGACCTGCCACCTCTCAGATGGAAGAGAGAGCCTCTTCTCTCCCCTGCATGCTCACGTATGATCCACAGCCCACACCGAGCAGCTGCATCGCCTGTTATGAGCTAAAGTTATGAAGATGTGCGAGCCCTGGTGGAAAGTTGAAGAATGCTGCATGGAATATTCAGCTTTGGCTTGCATATATATAGTTTGGCTATTGAATGTAAATCCCATTTGTAGAACTTCACATTGGTAAACATTTGAATGTAATATACATTCAGGCATTGCAGTGCTGTTTGGTTGCCAAAGCCCTACTCAGACCAGTGCAATAAATCAGGCATATGTCTAGGTATATGAAGCAGTGTCACCATGGAAACCGCTCAGAGAATGTGCTGTTTAGTACCTCTGTCCAAATAATGCTTTGGAAGCAATTGAATGTTTAGTAAATATAAGTTCATCTGTCCATGTGTGCCTTTGATCCACTGGAGAAGTTATTTCAAATTATACTTCAGCCATTTATCTTTGGTTGGTCAATAGGCCATAACTTCATAACCGTTTAATTGTTCTGCCTACAGAAAAATGATAAGCACTGCTCTACTTTTTAAGAACATAAGGAAAGCAGTCTTAGAGTGCATACACTGAAAAGAAGAGAAAAAAAATCCAGTTTCAACCTTTAGTTGGTTTTATAAAAAAATTATACATTTATATAAACTTTTATTACATCAAAACTTGTCATGACTTACTTATCATATTATTTATAGTGTAGGAATATACCATTATAAAAAATAAAATAAAATAAAATAAAATGCAAAATAAAAATAAATAAATAAATAAAATAAATAAAATAAATAAATAATAAAATAAAATAATAAAATAAAATATAAAAAAAAAATAAAATAAAATAAAATAAAATAAAATAAAATAAAATAAATAAAATAAAATAAAATAAAATAAAATAAAATAAAATAAAATAAAATAAAATAATGCTATTCAAACCTGCCCTGAACCCTTAATTATGTTCAGTGCTCTAAACTAATGTAGTCCAATGTCAAGCCAATTAAATCTTATTTTGTCCTAAGGGGTCAAAGATGACAAATATAATGTAATATAACACATTTAATTTAGGCCTGATAAAAATTTAAAAGCATCAAAGGAGAGATAATTTTCCATATTTTATTATATGATTCCAGTATATCTGGTATTCGAAACCAGACAGAAAAATTGAGATCTGTCAGAAAAACAACCTCTGATCAGATTTCATATTTAGTCCATGGCCCATAATTTTGTGCTTTATATCCATGGTTTTCGCAGGTATCTGGGGGTTGTGGCTGCCTAGGGGCCCGACACATTCCACCCCAAAAAAGGCACTGCCATGGGGCAGATAAAGCCAGCAGCTCCAGCGTGAGTTGACAACACAACAAGCAAATATGCAGATCACTTCTTACAACTCTGGCTGGTGTTAATGAGATTCGGTGGCTTTCCAGGTCTGAATGGCACAGCCAGTGCTTTTGGGTATTTGGTTGGCTTTCAAAGGTAGTCATACTTCATACATTCACTGAATAACAATGGCGCTGTGACTGATTAGGGTTTCACCAGCATGTTGCTCTATGAAATCCTTCAAATCTGTTCATTAAAAAAAAGAATTAAATATAAGACTAATTACGCATGGCTATTATGTAGCTGCTGGTTATGGACTTGGCAAAAGAGTAACGAGTGACACAGAAAAAAAAGAACAGTCTCAGACCAGCTGAATTTCTCCCAACTGTCCCTGAGATACAATCATCCAAAAAACAACCTTGTAAAATGTCAATGTATCTTTTACCCTGGCTAGAACTGCTTAATTTTTTCTTTTACTCTTGTTGTTTGGCCACCAGTAGCCTCCAGGGAACCCAAGCCCTACAGACAGTCATTGATATCTGTCAGTAAGTTAGCAAAGTAGCAAAGACAGTTTAATGAAGCTGAAAGGGCGGCTAATGGAGGCACACTGGGATAGAATCTGTGTCTGGAAGGGCTAATGTGACACATATTAATAATTAAAAAAGGAACTGAAGCTGTATTATTAAGTCTGTACTTCATTCATTTGAATGAAGTGCAAGACAGTGGGAGAAATTACTCATTTCTACTATTTTTCCCCCCTCTTTTACTGAAGACATAATTTTATCTAAATGTATCCCATATTTAAATAAAGGTCATTACAGCTGTTGTTCTGGTTTTGCTTTAGGATTTTGGACATTAAAGCAACACTATATAAATTTTGGTGCTCTAGGAGTTAATAAACATTTCTGCATGCATCCCGCGGAAGAACATTCTAGAGCTACTTCTCCAAGTTTATGTCTGTGGGGATTCACGTAGGTATGTATTACTCCGCAGCGGTGAAGACCAGAACAGGCTACAATAGTCGAAAAATAATCACTTATTATAAATGTACCAAAGTGATTTGGAATAAGATAAAAAGGTGGTTTGGTAGATGAATTTATGATGTACTCGTTCATTATATACATTTTCCAAATTTTGAACACAGAAAAAGTTACACGGTGTTGCTTTAAGGGGTGACCCAACATAATTAAAATAAATAAATAAATATAAAAAAATAAAATTAAATTTAATTTAATTTAATTTAATTTAATTTTATTTTATTAAATTAAATTAAATTAAATTAAATTAAATTAAATTAAATTAAATTAAATTGTTTACTAACATTAGCATGATCTGCCCATCAATTTCCAAAATCAATCAATTTGCCCATGTATGCCCATTAATTTGTCTTAAAATTAAATTAAATTAAATAATTATAAAATTCAATTATTTTTAATTAAATTAAACATTGCCCATCAATTTACACAATTTTTAAAAATGACATATAGGAAAACTGACAATTTTTGTTTTATTCTCATAAATGTTTCTAAGAGGTAAAACAAATAACCAAACTAAACTAAACCAAACTGTATTGTTATGTGAAAGAATCATGTGATTTTACTATCTCTATAATCTATGGTGAAATTTTCCAAAACACACTCAGACACTATTACCCATTAAAGGCCAATAAGTAACGCGCTTGTTCCAGCTTCAGGGCAGAATATTTCCCACATTACTGTGGTAGTCTGTGTGAAAATGGAAACAGTTGATTCCCACTGGAATTCATTATAGTAAGCTAAAGCAAGGTAAGAGAGAGATATAGGATGTATGCCTTACCCATTCGTTTGTTGTGTTTGCTAAAGCACAGGTTCTCAACCTTTTGCAACTCATGGCCCACCAATGACTTTAAAAACATGCCGAGGACCACCTTTTGCAAATATGATATATAGATCAGTGTGATGAACACAGAATAACAGAAAATTCAAAAAGTACAATGATGTACTCTGCTGTTATTTATGCCCCTGTAGCATCCTAGGTCAAGTCAGCTATATAGACTATGAAAACTGTCCTTGTATAAAAAAGACTTGACAGGTTTACTCAGTAATCATTTATTCCTGTAACAATGACAGGCAAGTCAGACCAATGACTGGGTCATACACACAAGGGGAACACTCTTTTAACAAATTAATTAACAATACTTCCCCACATCCAGGCTAACATGCCTGTAACATCAGGAAATACACACAAGAGGGGAACATTCTCTCAAATTATTAGCAGAAATGTTCAACAAAGTTCATTCACTGCAATTTACATACTGTAAGTGTAATTTATCGAATACAATTGGCAATATGAATGTGTTTAAAACAATCTTGCATACTAAACAAACTTGAAGCATTACGTAAATGTTACATGTATTATGTGTGTGTGTGTATATTTTTTTTTTTTTTTTTTTTTTTTTTTTTTACAATTCATCTGGAGAAAAAACTGGACAAGTTACTTATACTCCTTGACCCACCCTGAGCAGTATTTCCAATCAAGAGCTTTTTCAGTGAAGTACTCATTAAGTACTTTTTTTTCGTTGGAAGTTCTTTGCAAAATAGCAGATTTTCACAAAGATTACTGTCCATGCAGTATCGGACAAAAACTAACATTAACGCGGAGTTGCTTATGTCCGTCGACTCGTCCAGCTGTATGGCAAAATAAGGGCTTGCCTTTATTCGTTCCACGAGTTGGCACTCAATGTCATCGCTCATATCAACAATTCGCCTAGCCACGGTGTCATCGGAAAGTGGTATTGACTGAATTTTGGTTGCAGCTGCATCACCCAGTAACTCTCGACACATATCCACAGCACTTGGCTAAAATAAGTTCCTCAGCGATAGTAAAGGCTTTCTTACTGCGAGCAACACGAGCGGCAACCATATAGCTAGCTTTCAGTGTGACTTTTGATTGAGTTGATAACGATGTTATGACTTTTGTTGAGCCTGAAGCCCATCTTTTTTCCTTAAAAAATATTTTTGGCTTCTCAACACAGCCCGGGTGTTTTGAGTTCAAATGTCTCTGCAGCTTTGATGGTTTTTAGCGCCTCATTTGACAAAATTTCTCCACATTCAAACACACATTCATTACAGTACACTGCCCTTCGGATTAGTCCCTCATGTAGTTTCGCTGCCCTTATAAAACCAAATTTAACATTTCAAAGCGTCACACTTTCTCCCACCACACACTTTTCAGAAAGCCTTTGCTTGCACAGTAACTGTCTCCCACATCTGCTGAACGAACGTTCAATCTGACGTTGTGACGTGATTGGTGTTGCGACATTAAAACATAAATTAGGCTTTTAGATAATGCATCTTGACTTGACTTGAGTGTGTTTTTTGATCAAATAAATTCATAAGAACAATTAGATAATTAGAAAATAACAAGATTTGTCAATTAAAAAAAATAATAAAAATTTATTTGTGCGTAGGGTCTACCACTGCCTATACGGCCCACCAGATGGCGCTTCGAGGCCCACTAGTGGGCCGCGGCCCACCGGGTTGAGAATCACTGTGCCCATTCGTTTGTTGTGTTTCCATTCGTTTGTTGTTTTTGCTAAGGAATTGAATTAAGCACTCAACCTGTTCCTGTACCATTTGTGGATTCTGCTTCAAATCATGTGACTTGAAGAGAGGTGTGTTATCACTAACTGTATACTGAATGAAAGACCGGAGTGATAAATAACGCTTCCAAAAGAATATTTTCACAGAAGAACCATTTGGAGTTCCAAAAAAAGAACATTTTGGTATACAGTTCTTAAAAGAACCTTTAGTGTGAACATCAAAGAACCTTTTTCCACTACACTCTTTTGTGGAATGGAAAGAATCCATGAATGTTAAAGGTTCTTCGTGGAACCACAGATGCCAAAAAATACCTTTATTTTTTAAGAGTGTGGGACCAGAAAATGTCATAGAGACATGTGGTGAACTCTTCTGATTTGGCATAGTAAGCAAAAACCTGGCAACCCCAAGAATACCGTATTTCCCGACAACCATTGAAAACATCCTTGGAACTGTAAAGCAACACTTAAAACACAGAATACCTGTCTGAACAGATAATGGGAAGGGTGACAAGATATTTCCTTCTTGTTTTGACTTGATAACGTTGTCAAGCAAAACTTTGGTCCTATTTGCATGGAAAGCTAAATATAGCAGAGGGCAAGGCTAAATTTATCCAATTAGGTCCAAGCTTGGTCTTATCTTTACTAAAATAGCAGCGTAGCTGATGGTGTAGTGTGGAGTGCTGTCAGTCATCTGGAATGCTGTGGGATGGACAAACTGTGATGTCATTTAGGGGAAGTGGGAGAAATGCTGGGAAGGAGGCAACAATCCAGGTAAAACGGACGATTGTTAGGTGTTAATGAACTTGAAAGTGAATGGACTGAAAATCCAAGTTCCTTCCAAACATAAAGACTCGGAGTAGATTCACAGAACTTGAAATACATTTCCATACATTTCAATGATTACTGTCCATTATATAGTGACAACAAAAATATGGCGAAGAAGAATATTTAATCATTGCATTAGCTAAACACCAAAGCAAGTGGAATTTATATTACAGAAATGATGGTCAAAGTGAAGACAATGGGTATTTTTAGATACCTTGAGGCTGTCAAATGTTAGTGGAACATGTCGTTAGTTAATGTGAGGAACTACACCGGGGGTTGCTCTGTGTGGGACGCCTGTGAACTTGAGGAGAACTGATTGTGTTTGCATATTATGCAGTTTTAATCAAACTGACCCCTTTGCCATATGACTTAATTTTATTACAAGAAATGGCATGATTGCTGAGTGTTCATTTACGGTAATACACTTGCTTTGTTGCCACTAGGTCCCATGATAAAACTCAAGAGTGCCGTTCCAGTGAGATTGAGGATGCTGCTGACAGGCTGAATGTCCAACAGACCGTCCTGTGTTTTATCATCTGTGAGATGTGTGACTACAAAGAGTGTCAGAGATCTTAACTCTATGATCCCTTCACATGGTCACATTGCTTGGATAAGAGATTGTTCAAACCTAACTAAGAATATTAAATATTAATTACTGAAGAAATTCCCAAAGGTAAAAAAAAAAAAAAAAAAAAAAAGATTTAAAAGTCATCTTTATTTATATAGCGCTTTAAACAAAAAAGATTGCGTCAAAGCAACTGAACAACAATAATTAGGAAAACAGTGTCAATAATGCAAAATTTTATTGTGTGTGTGTGTGTGTGTGAGAGAGAGAGAGAGAGAGAGAGAGAGAGAGAGTGCACGTGTTTTTTTTTTTTTTTTTTTCAAAATGAAAATTTTGTCATTAATCACTTACCCCCATGTCGTTCTAAACCCTATCTATCTATCTATCTATCTATCTATCTATCTATCTATCTATCTATCTATCTATCTATCTATCTATCTATCTATCTATCTATCTATCTATCTATCTATCTATCTATCTATCTATCTATCAGAATGGGGTATTTCTGTTTTATTACCCCCAGGGTTCAAAACCTATGTCAGATCACCATGACATAAGTGCTCACATCATTCATGTTCTTAGCATGTTGCAAATTAATAATAGCTAGATTTAATGTTAGGAGTTTGCTGAAATCAATAACCCTATGAAAAATAGTAATGCTCCGAGCTAACGCCACTAAAAATACTTCACAGGAGAAACAACTACAGTCTTTGTCTGAAAAAAAAAAAGTCCTCTTTTACTTGTTTTGGTCCTTTAGCTAAACTGCTTTTGTGAAGAGTGATGTCAAACATGCAGCCTGTGAGCAGCTAAAGCCTCTAAACATTTCCACTTGAGACTCATGGCAAAATCAAGGGAGGGAGAGGTAGAAACTTTAAGATGAATGCATCTCAAGGCCACTGGCTATACTTGAACATCACGAGAGGCCTGGCTCAAACCAATAGAGGCCCGAGGGTGGTTTCCACCCAGCATGAGGAGGACAGGTGGCCAGGGCTTGACTGATGATCTCTTGCTAGCTTTCCACTGGAGCACAGTATAAAGGCAAACAGGGACTGATTAGCATTTTAGCAGCCATCGGCATCTAGCGCAGCTATTAGGAAAACAGGTCGGAGGCCATCTGGAAGATATCCTTCCCTCTGCAAGCCTAATGACATGTGGCTATAAAATTGTTAAAGACTAATTGTGATGTTGAAATGGCTTATATAGGAATTAGACGTTTTTAAAAGGATGACAAAATAAAGTAATTCTAAATACTGAATTATTACGATTTTGCTGATCATTTTCTTTGTAACACAGTTGTTATACATTATGAATATGATCTCTTTAGCAAATAAATGACATTTGGAACAGACTGCAGTGCAGCCTGTCATTAAAATCTTAATTAGCCCCATTGGCTTCTCATCAGGGAAAGAGCAGTGCTCAGTGAACTGTGCTCGAAGTTAAGAGCTGCCCGAATGAAATATGAGAGAATGTAATAAACGCAGCCGGCAGACAATGTGAAAGTAATGAGGGACAACGATGGGTTAAAGCTGAAGTGTGTCATTTCTGAGCCACTGGCGTCGCCAAAGCAAATGTGAAAACAATGCTTGTTTCAAACAGGTTTCCTAAATGATTTGCCGTTGGTCGCATGGTCTCACCACAAACTCTCACTATTGGCTGAGACAATGTTGCAGTGCCAGTCCCAGGATCAAAGACAGTGTTTTGATAGAGTCATGGTGCTGTTTACACTTTTTGAGAAAATTAGAAAGCATTTTCTCATTGAAAAATTAATAAGATTTGTGTTGTACATTTTTGTGGTTGGTCGTATCACTGTGTTTCAAACATTTGAGGAAATTTTTGAGTATTTTCTTATTGATAAATTTGTTGTGTTTTTGCATCACCTTGAGAACAAGCGAGGGATCTCTTTTGAGAAGACTTTCCCAGACTGTGAGTTAACCATGAAATCCAGCAAACTGAACTGACAGACAATGGCTTTACCTCCTAAGGAAACTCAGGCAGGCTTCCAAGGCATCAAGGGGTCACCTCTAATGATCTAGAACAAATTCAACTACAATTATTATTTCTCTGTAGAAATCAAACAATTTGGGGGAAAAGTAAACATTGCAGGACTGCGTGATGTCATATGTACCCCAAAACCTTCATATACTGCCTGCGAAAGCAGTGTTTTTCAGAGTTAATGAAACAGTCTCTTCTTAAGTCAAATGAGGTTCTAGCTAGCCAGAGGGATGGTTTGTTTCATGCCTCATTTTAAGACCAAGAAAACAGACAGAAACTCACCTTCCTTCAGAGGTGCATAGACCAAAAAAAACTATCCCAAAAAGTAAAATACTAGAGAAAAAAGGCTGCACACTTTATCAAAAATAACAGACAAAAGTTTACTTTAAAAAAAAAGGCAACAAGGCACACGTTTCAGTCACATGTTGACTTTTTCAATGCTGAGTGATTGAACAGAAATATTGTGAATGAAAATATCCAAAAACTTGGCAGCTTCTGTCCAGATAAAGCATTCTATTTCTTAATCTTAAGGTAGCCTGCTTTGGCAATGTGTGTAAGCCTTGAACTAAATGCACAAAGTGTTGTAAAAAATGCTGTACACTGATTTGGACAGAGCTTTATGTAAGAAACACTGAATGAGACAAGTGTAAGTGCGCACTGAGGCTATGGACTGTACCTCCACGACAAAACACGAGATGATGTTCTGCGCACTTGGAATCTAATGTTCTGACAATTAGAAGGAGCCTCCTGCACGTCACCATTGTTGTGGTCGATCCTGATGAAAATGAAGAGCCCTCCCCGTAGGGTTTGCTGGATTTTCTTGGCGAAATAAAAGCGCGCACCTGGACACGGTGCTTGGGTACGAGCGAAGAGTCAAGGCAGCCGCGCACAGCCACCACCTCCAGACAACTTCAGCAACGATGATCGCCAACAACATCTCTATTTTCTGCGTGTCTTCACTTCTACTTTTAAACTTGGTCGGTGCCAAACCAGTCACCAGTTTACAGGTGAGTCTTTCTGTCTTAGCTCACTCTGAAACGTTTATTAAACTCTGACTAATCATACATGTATGCATATTTTTATCGCAGAGTCTTAAGCAGTTGTTAGATGAAGAAGTGAACACGCCGTTTGTGGAGTCGGGGGAGTCGGTGATGGAGCAGAAAGATGCGAGATCCGAGAAGAGCGCGCTGGATGAGCAAATGTGGGATTCAGATGCGCGCAACTCAGCGCTGGATGGAAAAGATAGCGCCATCGAGCGTCTTCTACGCGACTTACTGTCCACTTCCAAGCGCTCCTGGAGTCGATTCAAGAAAGGCGGGCTGAGGAGCTGCTTTGGGGTCAGACTCGAAAGAATCGGGTCTTTTAGCGGACTCGGGTGTTAAGTGGAGGTATGTTAGGAGATGTTGGCAAGATAGAAACGTGGAACATTGCTCAACGCGTATTACAAAATAAAATTAGTCATGTCTTAAGTACTTCATGTCATGTCACTTCTTGCAGGTTGGGACTTTGAAATACTTGACACACTTTGGGAGGCACTTCTTCGATTAAAAAAATAAAATAAAAATGAAGAAGAAGAAGTGTTGACTGAAAGTTTACCGTAGATTTATGTTCGGGTGATGCTGTATGTGTTGGTCATTATGTATTTAAGATTTAGACATGTTAATAGTTTGTATTCGAAGAATGCTTTGTACTGTTGCATCTATTTATTTATTTATGTATTTATTTATGTCCTCTATAAATCCAATCGTGTTATAGATCATGTATATTGCTGCAAAATAAATATTTTGCATAACGTGTGTGTCAATGTGGTCTAAAACTGAAGTGAGTAAATTTGACAATGAACTTACAAGGTAAATGAATGCATATGCTAATGATGCATATGTTAATATTTTAGGGTTTTTTCCCCCGTTAAAATAGACATAAAGAAATACATTCAGGCAAAAATCTAAAAATTATTTGAAAAGATTTTTAAAAAAGTTTTGCTCCTTTCAAAAGTAAATAGTTACATTAGATATTTTAGTATTAACTTTTACCTTGAACCAATGATCCAAAGTGCAAAGATGGCCATAAGGGTCTATTTCTACCTGAGCTAACATAATGTAAGTATATTTTTGACGAATGAAACTTTTATTCAGATTTCCATGAAAAAAAATGGCCAAGCATTTTACAGTGTATGCTGGAGCTATAGTCCAATAGCCTATAGTTTGTCTGTATAGGCTCTAACAGGTTCTCACTCCCATCTCGTGACACATGGACTCTTTCAGGACCCATTGGCGTCAGTTTTTGCGCACTGGGTGTCACTTTAGCGTCATGTGTAGGGAACCCCACTGCACTCATCTGTTTGCTCTGTGCGTCATGTCCAGACGTATTTAATTCTTTAAATGGGTTTGTAAAAGTAGAAATTATTGAAAAGTTTTTCACAAGTTGGGAGTGAGATCGTGTACAGAACAACCTGAAAAGCAACAGACGATTTGAGCACAAAAACCATTCAATGAGGCATCAAGAGAAGAGAACTCAGGCATTGTGTTCTTAAGAGGCTAAACGGGACCATTTTGGATTCCCCAAAGAACTTTTCAGTGAGCAGTTCTTAAAATAACTGTTTTAGTCTTAGTGTGAAGAATATTTTAATTATCTCAATAACCTTTTTTCACTATAATGAACCTTTTGTGCAATGGAAATGTTACATGGATGTTAAAGGTTGTTTATGAGACCACCGATGCCAATAAAGAAACCTTATTTTTTAAGAGTGAGGCCTGCATCTAATCATTTTCTATAACTAAATCATTACCCTACGTTTATACAAATAGAACATACATCGCACCCATAGTGTCTTAATAAACATGAATTGCTTTCCTCCCCTTTCCTACTTTCATATGCTTTACCGATGTCTCAATTATCAATTAGATCTTTCTAGACAGTACGTCAGCAACAGCTGGTCCAAATGTGCACAAATTTATTTAAATTTAAAAAGTCAACACGATCTCATGAAACTATTTTACAAACTGGCGATTTCGTATAAAAATCGTAAGATTTGTACAAATATGCACGAAGCTCCGTCTGTAAACCTGAGTGAAATCGTATGAATTATCGGTAACACTTCTCATTATCGGACCAATTCTCACTATTAACTAGTTCCTTATTAGCATGCATATTACTAGCATAACTATTGGCTGTTTATTAGTGCTTATATGAAGCACATTCTGCTTGATATTCTACATCCCTAATCATACCTAAACTTAAAAACTACCTTACTATTAATAAGCAGCGAATTAGGAGTTTATTGAGGCAAAAGTAATAGTTATAGCAAGACTTGGATATTAAAATAAAGTGTGACTAAATCTTGAGACCTTTGATTAATGTTCACAGTAAATACTTATTAATGTATTTTAATATATTTTCAGCCTATAAACCACTCACTCTAACATTATGCAGTGTTTGTTAGTGACATTATTCTTAAATTATTATTAAATTATTATTCATTTAGATAAAGCCTACTGTAACTTGCCTTAAAGTGCCATGTAAAACACTTGATGTGAATGATTTCAGGGAACAGGGGTATAATGAAATCATGAAGGTGTTCCCGTCACTGTCTGGCCCATTTGGACTCATGTATAAGCTTTAAAGGACTGATTTCCGACAGCAGCCTTTATCAGACTGAGGTGTCGGAATGCACCGCCATTCTTCACATTACTGGCATGTCAAACTTTAAAGTATAAAAGAGCTCGAGGCTCCGCTGAGAGAGTAGGCCTATACAGACAACGACAAACGAGACAGAAGAGCAGCAAAAACATCAGGAAACATGAAATCGATTGACATTTCTCTAGTCGGCCTTCTCTTGCTCTTCAGCGTTCAGCTCATGCGCGCGTTCCCGCTGCAAAACACAGCCTTAACCACCGAGGACAGGGATGTCTTAAAGGTAAGACGAACATCTCATGAAAATGCGTATAAATAGTACGCGTTGACTTTGGCGTGCATATGATACGCATTTACCTCACAACGCTAATCCTACCCATTGCGTATCATATGCAATTTGATCAATTTCTGCGTATAAACAGTACGCCAAATCGAAACATAAACTCGTGCTATTGATACGCACTTTCATGAGATCGGGTTGGAATGAGACAGGAAAACTTGCTTATAATGCTCACCCAACAGGGCAAACTAATGAGCCACATGCGGCCCTTTCAGCTCCTTCTACAGCGACTGGAGGAGTCCATTCCCGCTTCTTCTCAAGAGCAAACAGTGATGAAAGTGAAAGAAGAGGAGGATAATCCTGAAGAAACCCGCGTTGAACCTCAACCCAAGACTGACATGAGGGACTATCTGTCTGCTCGGGACTTGAGGACAGTCCGGCAGGACTCCAAGAGATATTCCGGGTGTTTCGGGCGCAAACTGGACAGAATCGGCTCCATGTCGTCCCTGGGCTGCAACACCGCCGGACGCTCAGGTAACTACTTCATTTATGTGTCGCACGGTTAAAATGGACTTTGAATAAAAAAATAAAGAACTTTCTGGACAACAATTTATAATACTTTGTTCTCTCGACCCGTTAATTTACAGATATAATATTAACATACATGTTTATGGTTCACTAACTTACACATTCTCTTTTTTTCTCTTTTTTTCAGGTTCTAAGAAGTGGTGAAGTCTTAATGTTTAGGAGCTTCTACACTGCAACAAATGCTAACTTTTAGTGCTGGTGTTACTTTAAAGAGTTATGTCTACTTGATCTGACCTTATTATGACTTCTGTTGGTGTAACCTAATGTATTCAGGTTGATGTAGTCATATTAAATTATATTTCTGACATCAACAAAAAACAAGATGTTACTATCAAAGCACATTTTTAGGTTACCTTTTTTTTTTTTACATTTATTATCTATGACTCGAGAAATTGTTCTTAACCATGCATATTTATTTAGATATTTATTAAATTGTTTAAATAGTCATATATTTATATGCATATTTAATTTAATTGTCATTCAGATCAGTTTTAATAAATGTTTACACATGCCTTTGTTTCAGAAATCTTTTTCTCATTTTTTTTTTTTTTTTTTTTTTTTTTTTATTTACCTGAACGTGTGCACCATGAGTTTTCACTGAATACATAATAAGCTGTTTTAAATTATAATGTGATGAGGTTATATTGAACTCTGGAATATTGAAGTATAGTTTAGGACGAAGAATAAAGTTCTTGCACTGTTTGCCAGACAACAACAACCACACTGTTGCATTGATCAAACTGTCCCTTGGAGATCCTTGGTGCCTCCTCAGGGCATAATTTTCAGTTGAACCTGTTTCAGCACCATGGAGAGCAGCAGTGGTTCACATTACTCAAGGGAACTCAAGGTCACTATCCCGAGTTAGATACAACATTTCAGTAACATTCAGTATAATTTAGGCCTATGTTATCACAAGGTTTGGTGGTGACATTTAGAACAAAATGCTTTTTAATGAATAGGGGAAACCAGAGGTAGTTAATTAGCTCCAAACTAAAATTGACAAGTTGTCACATGTTTGCCACATGTTTTATATATAAATTATAATAAAATAGTAAACATTATAAATAAAATAGTTTTATTATTATTATTATTATTATTTTTATTATTTTTATTTTTTTTGGCCAAAACAGTTTAATATTTTCCTTTTATATTATTACTGCTGTCAAACAATTAATCGTGATTAATCGCATCCAAAATAAAAGTTATAGTTTACATAGTATATGTGTGTTTAATGTGTATATTTATTATGTATATGTAAATACAAACACATGCATGTATATATTTAAGAAAAATGTGTTATGTTTATATATTAAATATATTTATATATATTATAAAATATAATCATTTAAATAAATTTGTATGCATGTACATATTTCCAAAATATTTACTGTATGCGCGTGTATTTATATATACATAATAAATAAACACAGTACACATAAATATATTATGTAAACAAAAACTTTTATTTTGGATGTGATTAATCGTGATTAATCGCTTGACAGCAGTAATTATTATTATTTTAGTATAATTGAGACATTAGACAGATATTGTAGTTTTTATTAATACTTAGTACTACTTCTACTACTACTAATAATAATAGGGTGGATAGCGTAATGTGGGGCAATTTTTGCCATTTTGAATTGTGTCTTATATTTCCATATGAAGCCAAAACGATAAATCAAAAACTTTTATCATTATAAAATCCCCAAGATGTTCCCGTATTATATCAGAAGAAATGTTTCAGATATTTTACTTAAAGGGGAAATTGCACATATATCATATGTATATATGGCTCCTTGTGCCAAAAGAATTTGTGTATTTTCTGCTAAATGCATAAATGTAATGTAAATGTGTATTTTCTAATGTGGGACAGCTCATGCTCAAATCTGGGACACTATTTTTGCGTTAGAAATAGTAAAATTTTTACCAAGCAAACTTTACATTCAACACTCCTGGTTAAATGTGCATAACTATGTTTGCTTAATTCATTTAGTAGGCCTACAGTGTGTTTGCTGTCTTCATCAGTTTATCTTAAAAACTAGTAGCCTAGATGTTCACATGTGGATTGTTAAATACAACTATATAACAGAAATTAAACTAAAATAATTTATTACAAAAAAGTCCGATTTCTGGCAGCAACAAAAATAATAACCATGTAATGAAGTTAAAAATGTAAAATTGGACTTAATAATAATAGCAAAATAATTTCATAAACAATTAAAAAAGATTTAAACTTTAGAACATGGAATGTCTTTAAAACTGTTAAACTTAAAAAATAAATAAATAAACTTCTGTACTCTGCACATGGTAAGAATATGGAATATGTATTTTCAAAAGCATGTGCTAAGCAAATTGTGATGATAAAAACACTTCATAACAAAAATTAGTAGACCTTGTTGCCTCGGATCTATCATGGTCCAGAAACCCATTGCCTTCTAGTCTCTAATTTTTTAATCTGGATATTAAAACAAATAATATTTGTGCATTATAAGCCCAAATATTTAACAAAAATACATGTATGGCATTTAACTTTCTTAATGCACATTTTATCAATTGAATAACAGCATATTTGACTGTCCCACATTAGTCAAAACATACTGTCCCACTTCTGAAACATACTTTTCTAAAGTGGGATGACAAAGATTATTTCAAATAGAAATATTCTTAGCACATTTAAAAAATATCATTGCACATTTTGATGAACAACAATAATAATAATAAAGTTTAGTTAAAGTTTAGTAAATTTTCGGTCTGTACTTGTCATTTTTATTCATTTTTTTATTTTGTTTTCTATATATATATTTTTTTTATTACCTTTTCAGTTCTTTTATTTACTAAAGTTTTAGTTATTTTAGCACATTAAGTTAAACTAGAAGAAAATGAGAAATTCTGGTTTGGGCACTAGCTAAAATAAATAAATTCTTTAAGCAGAAATAAAAATAAAAAATCACACACCCACCCACCCACACAAACATAGTTAAGTATAATATCCCTGATATTATAACAAGTTTTTTAACTTTTAACAAGTTTCATTCTCCCCTACCAGCTACATCATATTCTGCAACCAAACATTAACCACATTGTTTTAGATTTAGCCATTTGACAGACAAATAACTACACTTAACTCATTTTCTTCACCAAAGAAACATAATTTTAAGATTTTCGATTGGTATTAAAATGTCTATTAACGAGTTTACAGAAATGAGTTCAGTTATCATTAACATGCACATGGGTAAAGGTTCTGGTTTGTTACCTTTATTATTTTTCCATAAAGTCATCATTCCCGGCCTATATATAGACCATCATCTGTTTTAACCCCTTATGGTATAGTTAGTTGTAGTTTGTATCAGTTGTGAGGTGATGCTGCAACCATGTGCGCCACTCGTGCAGCGGATGCCTGAGGTCACTGTTTGTGTCCGAGTTACAGACCCAGCGCCGCACATCACTGCCCCAAACAGACTCTTAAAAGGAAATCTGCTCCAGGAGCGTTATCACAGACGAGGTGTCGGAATGCACTTCACACAGTTTACTGAGGATGAGCTCCTGACAGTCAACTGTCCCTATATAAGAGCCAAGCAGGCAGACGGCCAGCTCAGAAAGAAAGAGCACGCAGCCAGAGATGATCAGAGGACTAATTCTCACAGGACTGCTGGTCCTGCTTTGCCACCAGATGGATGTACAAGCGCACATGTTGAGCAGACACAGTCCCGTCAGCAACATGGCCAAGCTGAAGGTATTACTTAACTTGCAGTTAAACTAGAACCTTTGGATCTGTTTACTCTAGTCACTATGATAAAAAGTGGTAACTTGCACGCCTTTTCTAACTCATTTAACGCAGAAAAGTACGTTTTTTTTGGTATTAATGGATGTATGTAGGTTGGTTGACTGAACGTTAAAGAGACGGTCTACCCATAAATGCAAATTTAAGTTGTTCCAAACCTATACAAGCTTCTATCTTCTGCTGAACACAAAAGGAGATATTTCGAAGAATGTGGGTAGCCAAACACTTGCTGGCACCCATTGACTTCCATAGTAATTTTATTTTTATTTTTTTCTCCATATAGGGACCAGAAACTTTATGGTTACCCACATTCTTCAAAATGCATTTTTATTTTCAACAGAAGAAAGAAAATCATTCAGGTTTGGAACAACTTGATGGCGAGCAAATGCTAAAAGAATTTCCATTTTTGGGTGAACTTTCCCTTTAAATAATATTTTTAGACTTGAATAAAACCATTTGTTTTAGATGTTACTGTTTTTGGTCATTTTTCACAGTGCTAGTTTCATCGAGGCCTTAAACTGAATGAGCTTTAATGTGATCCAAACAGAAAAAAAAAACAAAAAAAAACAAAAAAAAAAAAACATTAATATCATCTTGAGCATTCAAAGACTACTACAAGCATAGTACGTTAGAGTTCAATATTAGAAAACATTTCAGCAGAATGGCTAGGTTGACTCTGTTCTGCTCTCCAGAGCTTGCTGCAGCAGTTTGAGGAGGCCCTGGCCACAGAAGAGGCTCCTGAGAGCGCCGTCGATTATGAGGACAGCAACACGGAGCTGGAGCAGAGCCCGGCTTCTGCGTCCTGGGACAGAGACAGAGAGGAGGAAGCAGCTCCGGCGGATGGATTTGAGACACAGAGAAGGCGCCTCATAGATCTCCTCATGTCAACCCGGAGCAAAAGCCTGTCTGGTTGTTTTGGGGGACGACTGGATCGCATAGGGTCCTCCAGCACCCTTGGGTGCAACTCTAAAAAAGGTTAGCTATGATGAGTGATACAGTGACATTGAGATTGCAATATAAATTATTTTACATGTGGGCAGTTATCCATTAACTTTTGGGTTAATATTTACGTGCATTTAAGAGAGGGAAAAATCTCAGCTAAATCTAAGCTAAGGTCCTGTAACTTTCACCACTTTTTCCTCCCATTTTTAATTACCTTCGTCTTTAAGAAGTAATTTAACATAGTCCTGTGTGTCAAATGAACTTAAAAGTGAAAAATCTCATGTTAACTGGGAGGGGAAAAAAAATGAAAAAAATGTAGAAAATGTAAAAGATACTGGTGATTTTCTGTCAGGATATTATCTACAAAAGTCTCATTAGTTAATGCAAGAACTAACCTTGACTAACAATGAGTGATGCATTTATTACAGTATTTATTCATCTTTTTTTAAGTTAGTTAATAAAAATACAACTGTTCATTGTTAGTTCATGTTGGCTTAGGTTCATTAGATTATATTAACAGACACAACTTTTGATTTTAATAATAAAAAATTAACATTGATATCATGTTAACGGAATCTTATTTTAAAGTGCTGCCTATAAAACACAATACAATCTGTAATATGTGGGGGAAAAAACACCTGTGAAAAATAAGAAAATGTCTTTATGTTAACATTAACAGCACACTGGGCTTTCATATGTTATAATATAATAATATTGGGCCTTTTATAGTATAAATATCAGTGTATGAGTTCATAAAAACTGCATGTATTGTCATTACAGTCAACACAGAAAATAAATTTCCAGATTAGAAAATGAAGATGAAATTAAAATGCTACAAAATGCATGTTAAACTGTGTGGATATTTTTGTTCAAGTCTTGAAACATGGAAACGAATGTAACCAGCAAGACTTTGTCTATATTTTGCAATGCCTGTTGTGCTTTATGTTATCTGATGGTTCATATTTGTTTGATATTTATTATGTACAAGTATTTGAGTGCTAATAAGTCTGTTGAAATACATGGCAAAAATCACGTGCATGAATAATGCTTTACATATTCTGCATTCATTTAAGAGGTTCATGAGATTGCAGCACTCCTGTCTGTTGTGCAATTCTGCTTTTAATGTAGAATAACAGACCCTGATAAACATGAATTGCTATTTGTTTGTGCTGTTATTCCTCTTGTCACATTTCTACAGCTGAAACTGTACTTAGAAATAAAATGTAAAATACCAGTTTGTTTCAAGAACAGTATGAACAGATTTTAAGGGATTTAGATTTTCTCATAAGCTCACCATTGAGCCCTTATTCCCATTCACGAGGAATCTACTCATTTACCACCCACACCATCTCTCCTAATGGCCATTATCAGACTCATTACAGGACACATCAGCACTGAGTCCAACAGCTGCAGGTGCTTATCAACACCTTAAAAAAGTCAGCCTTAATCCTATTACACAAGCTCAGCGGGCTGGCTCCTGATTGCATGAATAATGCCTCCGCTCAGACCGCTGCTCTCATTAGAAACTTCAGCTCTCTGCTCCGTGACTGTTAGAGACTGATGTCTTGGGTCTGGTGTGAATCCAGTGAGAATTAGACGAGCAGCCTGCAAGCGTGTCAGAGCTGAAGGTGAGGACTGCTGTTAGTCTGAGGCTTCATTCACACTGCACTGAGAGATGAAGTGGCAGGTTTGATGTATGACCACAGGCAAAACGCCCTCCAGGTGGCAGACAGTCGTTCTTAGACTTTCTTACACTCTCACTGGGTACATCTGTCATATATACTGTATATATATGTGTGTGTATTTAGCTCATCATGGTTTAAACATTTTTTTATAGTGTAAGACTGAAGGTTTGGATCTGGTATACAATAAAAAGTTTAAAGTAGCAAAATAAATGACAACTTTTTTTGAATATGTATTTGCATTTGGAATCTAGAGAAAGCAGCTGCTGTAATATAAGACCAAATGGAGTGAAATTTGCACTTATGAACTAGTGTTACACCACAGAGCTTGTTATCAAGAGTCTTGTCGAGAAAGGCCTGTGTCAGTGAGTGACAGTCAATGAATCTGATGGGAGACCTGTAATAGTCTATGAACATATTGACTTTCTCATTTACTATGATGTGCAAAACCACAGATGAACTGAAATGAAAATAATAATAATAATAAATTGACAGCGTCTTAATTTGCCATTGAGGAATGCCACGATTAGCTCTCAACATTTTACGAGCCTTGTTTCCTCGTGGAAATCGGATCTGTGCTGGTCCATGTCCGACACATCAGCCTACATTAGGAGGTCTGTATGCATGTGTCAGAGCGAGTTTACCTCCACGCACTCGGACGTGAAGAGCTTAATGAATCAGCCTCAGAGCTCTGCTGTGAATATGACTGACTGAGCAGCAGGTGCACACACTCTTTATTCATCATACATGACTCAGTACTCCTGTACGACCAGATCTCTCTTAATAGTGCATAAATATGTATGTATTTGGCGTACTATTTTTACGCACTTTTACGAGATCGTGGATTGGTGATCAAATAAAATAGTAGAATGATTTCTGGGATCATGTGACATTGAAGACTGTAGTAATGCTGAAAAGTCAACGTTTGCATTACAGGAATAAACTGACATTTTACACACACACACAAAAAATAAAAAATAAAAAATAAAAATCACATAAAACCAAGGCATTTAAGGAGGAGTTTAAAAAAAAAAAAACACTGTTATTGGTACATACACTGTTATTGGCATTGATTTTGGGTATTGTGTTTGATGTAAATATGTTGTGATTTTTTTCCCTCTCTTATTTGACCAGTTAGGTCTGACTAATTGTTTGGATTATAAAGTACTTGTTTTTTGTTGTTGTTGTTGTTTTTTACACCCTGATGAAGGCCTGTTAGCCACATGTTTGTGTGCACCGATACGTTTTTAACATTATAGCCATGAGCAAATAAAATGTTTTATTTTTTTACTGCATTAAATTAATCAGCTGAAAAACCATAATGAGAGAGTCTGATATCACAATGGAATACTGAGATCACAGAAGATTTTCACATAACATTTGCATATCGTTTATGAAGCTTTTATAACAAGCGGATAGTGTTTAGTCGGCCCTCCAAACCTGCAGCACATTTTTAGTCAAGAAACTCAACAGTGTGTTCTAAAACATACATTAAAAAAAACACATCAAATAAAACTGTGATAGTTCCACATTACAATAAAAAAAACTGCAGTAGATAAACATTTTAAAGCATAAATTAAAACATTTTTGCAGCATATGTGACAAAATATCCTTCATCTTAAATAAATCAAATAAAAAAAAGAAAATTACAGTAAACAAAAATATGTCAGGAATGTATAGTATACAAATGTGCCATCATTTCTTCTAATACTATTCAGTCTGCTCTTATAAGTCCCTTGAAATCTAACCACAGTCAAATTATGATATACTAATATCATGACTGTATGTTACGTTATGAAAACAAGCACATGTATTACAGAAATCCCTGTTATTCAGTGACGTGGTGGTTTGATTAGCTCATTATTACAAACACACCCTGAGAACTTTCTTCCCTGACAAAACAACGTCAAGAATGGCAGGTCATTTCAATGGAATGGGAAAAAAATATATATTATTAATGCCACAATTACAATTAAAAAATTCTTCACTTGGAATAAATGCCAAAACAATGGAATTGAATAACTTTACATTGCATTTCGAAATCGAGTAAATGTGTCACTAGAAAAAGACATTACTGAAATAATGGCATGACTATATGAGATGAAAAGCCATATACATCTGATTGTTGAGTCCTAGAAAGGGTCTATTAATATTTCTTCAATGCCACAGGCTTAATTATTTTCTTTTTCTTAATTGCATGGAAGATCTTATAAAAATAGGTCACTTCTATGCAAGTCTGTTTCTGCCACTGAATAAAGTCACAATTATCTTATTTTTTTTAATTATAGTTTTTTCTCTTGCAATTGAGAGTTTACATCTTGTAATTTCTGACTTCTTTCCTCAGAATTATGATATAAACTCGCAATCGCATGTTATAAAGTCTGAATTGCAAGATATAAACTTGTAAAATAAAAAATAAAAAAAATGCAGAATTGCGAGGAAAACCCAGAATTGTGAGATGAAAAGTCGCAATTACATTTTGTATTTTTGTTTAGTGGCGTAAACAGGCTTCCATATATTTCACCCCAAATCAAATCAAAGAAAAGAAAAAATATTCTGTTTGTTTTTGTTTAATAAATGAAACCTAATTTAACAAAACATTTTATTGCCTTTTAGCATAAACTCCAAAAAATCTAATTACAGTTACGCCCCATAATACAAATGATATATATTGGTGACTTTCTTTACATTGATTACTCTGAGGTAATTATTTTTAAACATTCAAAATTAAATTATTTGTATTACAGTAATGCACTGATTTGATTTAAATCGGCATTAATTATGGCAATACAATTTTCATTTATTTTTGGCAGCACAGTGATTTGGAGGAAATGTTTAACTTAGTCAAAATGATGACATGCACACAATCTTAATGGTCCTAAAAATGCACTTTCTTCAAGCAAAAATAAACAACAATATTTCTTCCTTTTGATTTTAGGGTGATGGCCCAGGCATGTTCTTGACAGTTTTGATGACATTTACCCTTTCAACCAGGGACTGTGGTCAGTGGTTTGCATTAGTCTTTGTGCAAAAGCAAACGTTCAGAAATACACAGAAATGGTAAGCACTATTAAAACATTCAGAACTCAGAGAGACTAAATGAAAAGTGCTACAGTGATGTCAGTAAAGCACATGAACAGGACCTCACCTGCATTAGTGCTAGCATGAGGCGTGTGTGTGTGTGTGTGTGTGTGGGGACGGGTCAGGTACCGAACTCTAGCGGTCCACGCAGATACTAGGAATGGCTTTAGGGTGCGAGCTGAAGCAGGGGTTCAGGCTCTTCTCACCTCGAGGACAACATTACTCAAGCTCGGCTGCTTGATTGCAGACGGAGTCTTAGATTGTGATGTAATGCTGTTGGAGTTTAGCAACTAAAAATTCATGGGTAAGATTGTGTCTGGTGATAATTCCCACGATCTGAGAGAGAGACACAGATGACAAAACAACACTTTATGAAACAATTCTTGCACAACCTGCAGTGGATGTGATGGATGGATGCATGTGATGGACGGATGGATGTGATGAATGCATGTGATGGACGCATGTGATGGATGGATGCATGTGATGGATGTGATGGATGTGATTGATGGATGGATGTGATGGATGCATGTGATGGATGCATGTGATGGATGTGATGGATGTGATTGATGGATGGATGTGATGGATGCATGTGATGGATGCATGTGATGGATGCATGTGATGGATGGATGGACGGATGTGATGGACGGATGTGATGCATGTGATGGATGTGATGGATGGATAGATGTGATGGATGCATGTGATGGATGGATGCATGTGATGGACGTGATGGACGGATGTGATGCATGTGATGGATGTGATGCATGTGATGAATGCATGTGATGGATACATGTGATGGATGGATGCATGTGATGGATGTGATGAATGCATGTGATGGATGCATGTGATGGATGGAAGCATGTGATGGATGTATGTGATGCATGTGATGGATGGATGGATGGATGGATGGACGGATGTGTTGGATGGGTGGATGGATGAGAAGGATGGATGGATGTGATTGTAGATGTGATGGATGGATGGATGGATGGATGGATGCATGTGATGGATGCATGTGATGGATGGATGCATGTGAATCGATGCATGTGATGGATGGATGCATGTGATGGATGGACAGATGTGATGGATGCATGTGATGGATGGATGGATGCATGTGATGGATGGATGCATGTGATGGATGTGATGGATGGATGGATGTGATGGACGGATGGACGGATGTGATGCATGTGATGGATGTGATGAATGCATGTGATGGATGCATGTGATGGATGGATGCATGTGATGGATGCATGTGATGCATGTGATGGATGGATGGACAGATGTGTTGGATGGGTGGATGGATGAGAAGGATGGATGGATGTGATGATGCATGTGATGGATGGATGGATGTGATGGATCGACAGATGTGATGGATGGATGCATGTGAATCGATGCATGTGATGGATGGATGCATGTGATGGATGGATGCATGTGATGGAAGGATGCATGTGATGGATGCATGTGATGGATGGATGGATGTGATGAATGCATGTGATGGATGCATGTGATGCATGTGATGGATGGATGGATGGACGGATGTGTTGGATGGGTGGATGGATGAGAAGGATGGATGGATGTGATGATGCATGTGATGGATGGATGCATGTGATGGATGGATGCATGTGATGGATGGATGCATGTGATGGATGCATGTGATGGATGGATGCATGTGATGGATGGATGCATGTGATGGACGGATGCATGTGATGGACGGATGGACGCATGTGATGGATGTGATGGATGGATGGATGTGATGTGATGGATGGATGGATGTGATGGATAGATGTGATGGATGGATGGATGTGATGGATGGATGTGATGATGCATGTGATGGATGGATGCATGTGATGGATGCATGTGATGGATGGATGCATGTGATGGATGCATGTGATGGATGGACAGATGTGATGGATGGATGCATGTGAATCGATGCATGTGATGGATGGATGTATGTGATGGATGGATGGATGCATGTGAAGGATGGATGTGATGGATGTATGGGTCAATTACAAATCCTGCCAATGCATATGCCTCAATCTTCAAACATGGATTTTTGTATCATGAATGGTTTGTTTCAGTTAAGAATGTAGTGCTAAAAAATGAATTGCAATTTTGTAAAATGTCAGTTAATATTTTAACATTAAATTGCTTGCATAAACAAAGCAGGGTTACTTTAGTATCACTGAGATACAATTCAAGTTTTTATTAATATTCTGAATTATTTTATTTAATTTTTTTCCATTTTATTTCAAGTTTTTTATTTTTTTTATTTAATGCATCCCAGTTTTTATATATTGTTTTATTGTGTTGTTGGAGGAAAAGTTTTTATTATTATTATTATTATTATTATTATTACTTTTACTTTTATTTTAGGTAAAGTTTATTTTAAGTAACTTTTTTTTCTTTTTTATTTCAAGGTTTTAGTTTTAAGTTTTAGTTAACTGCAATAAAACTGTACATTAGAAAAAGCATTTACATTTTACAAATGCATTTTGAAATACAAAAATCAAATCATTAATTGAAATCAAATCAGATTTCATTGTAAATAAGAATCAGATCATTCTGAATTTGCAAAAACTGTTCCCAAAATTAACTGAAAACCTAACTGCTTCCTTGTCTACCCAAAAAAATCACAGCCCTAAGTAATAAGAGATGACAGAATTGTTATTTTTGGGTGACCTTTTCCTTAAAAATATAAATGAAGAAAGAAAAATTTGAAGACACAGAAAGTTGTTTCTGTATTTCTTTGTCAGTGTGCTTCTAACATGTTTAGATGTTTGTGTTTTAGACATACCTCTCCCACCGCATTGACCACAGGTAAGTGTCGAAGTCCCATGGTCCTGAACAGATTGAATACTTGGGAGACGCGTGTATTTGGAGAGACTGTATATGGACAGGGGTTCATGTAAGGAGTCACATCCTGTTTAAGAAAAAAAAAAAAAAAAGAAGACAAACGAGTCTAATTATGTCTGAGAGAGACCGCTAGACAAACTGTCATCACTGCAAGGCTCACTTTACAACAAGAGCACTTACACACTTACAATTATCACCAATTAACAGCCATTACACACCAACAACACACATCCCAGATAAATGGATACAGAGCACTAGTTTATGAACTGCTGTGAGCAGTCTGATAGGTCAGAGGACTTTACCACAATCATGCGTGGATTGAGAAGGGCCAGATCGAGATCGTGGATGTCAGGGAATCGTGGGTAATCCTCAGTCATCTCTGAATGAGAGAGCCGTGGCTGTGAGGCGCTCTACAGAGGCAGAGGAGAGAGAGGACGCTCTCAAATGGCTCAAATGCACTCTAATTACCGCCAAACAGACCCCTCGTGAAAAAAATACTATAGCAGAATGTACTGACAAGCATTCATGGTAAATAAAATTGCTACTGAAACGTACAGTACAGGTCAAAAGTTTGGAAACATTACTATTTTTAATGTTTTTGAAAGAAGCCTCTTCTGCTCATCAAGCCTGCATTTATTTGATCAAAAATACAGAAAAAAACAGTAATATTGTGAAATATTGAACTTAAAATAATAGTTTTCTATTTGAATATACTTTTAAAAAAATAATTTATTCCTGTGATGCAAAGCTGAATTTTCAGCATCATTACTCCAGCCTTCAGTGTCACATGTAACATCCAGTCTATCACATGATCATTTAGAAATCATTCTAATATTCTGATTTATTATGAGTGTTGGAAACAGTTCTGCTGTCTAATATATTTGATGAATAAAAGGTTAAAAAGAACTGCATTTATTCAAAATAAAAAGAAAAATCTAATAATATATATTCTAATAATATATTTTCTTTACTATCACTTTTTATCAATTTAACACATTCTTGCTGAATGAAAGTATTGATTTTATTAAAAAAAAAAAAGAAAAAAAATTACTGACCCCAAATTACTGACCAGTAGTGTATATTGTTATTACAAAATATTTATATTTTAAAAACATAGCTTCTTTTTTTTTTTTTTTTTTTTTACTTTTTATTCAAAGTATCCTAAAAAAAGTATCACATGTTCTGAAAAAATATTAAGCAGCAGAACTGTTTCCAACTTTGATAATGAATCATCATATTAGAATGATTTCTAAAGGATCATGTGATAATGATCCTAAAAATTCAGCTTTGCATCACAGAAATAAATGATAATTTAAAGTATAATAAATTTAAAAACAATTATTTTAAATTGTAATAATATATCACAATATTAATTTTTTTTTCTGTATTTTTGATCAAATAAATGCAGGCTTGATGAGCAGAAGAAACGTCTTTCAAAAACATTAAAAATAGTAATGTTTCCAAACTTTTGACCTGTACTGTATATGCCATGTCATTTTTAATAGGATTAAGTGATATAGTGCAAAATGAAAATATATTAATTGTAATATTGAACAACAGGAGATTACATTTTAATAAAATACTCTGAAACACATAAAACAAGACACAGTTTTTAATAAAGCAAACTGAATCAGTGTAATGTTATATTCACTTTCAAGTAATAGTGAGAAAGTATAGGGCATAACCATAAGAGAAAAGAATAACAGAGTAAGATTAGGAAAATCGAGGTGGGAAATAAAGAAAAGAGAAAGAAGGAAGAGGTCTGACTGTCACTGACCGACTGGTTTTCGGCGTAGCAGACGCCGCGGATCAGCAGGTTGACGAGCTGCGAGCGCAGGATGAGCCCGTGAAAGGTGAGCGGCCGAAACCTCTCCTCCATGGTCCACTCCTCACTGGGAGACTGGTCCGGGTACAGGTTTGGGTACGGCACGTGTCTGCCAACATCAACAACAGATAGCAGACACTCATTTAAAAATAATAAAAATCAGCGTGTTAACATATGCTCTAGATTTACAATATTCGGTTAACTGGTCTGTGTGGAGGAAACTTCATTTTTATCTTAATTATTATTATCAGCTTTATTTGCTTCACTCTACCAAGGATGCTTTATTAACATGCTTAAGTTTTCGATGAGTTGAGAGATAACAGGAATCTATTTGATGTGTGTGTGCGTGCAAGACAACTGTGAAAGGTTATTTTGAACCTGGCTTCTTAGAGAATAATTTGTATCAAATATTTAGGTATGCATCTAGGGGACATAGTTAGGTACCATAAATGGACACATCTGTTGAATATGCAGCATGATTGGATGAGATAGAAGCATCTGGATTTGATTAGGGTATAAGTGCTGAGTCAACGTATCTCTATTTGTCACGCTCTGCAGCCAACCTGTATGACTGTTGACCATTTCTTGCAAGAAAATAAATCTTTAAAAGACTTTGTCTCATGGCCAGGACGGTCTGCCTTGGATTATATATATGTGACCCTGGAGCACAAAACTAGTCTTAAGTAGCACCAGTATATTTGTAGCAAAAATTTTAATTTTAAAATATGTCTATTATTCAAATCTACTGATTGTTCTTTAATGTCAAAAATCATTAGAATATTAAGTAAATGTTTCATCACGTTCCATGAAAATATTTTGTAAATTTCCTACCGTAAATATATCAAAACTTAATTTAGATTTTATTTGCACCCTCAGATTCCAGATTTTCAAATAGTTTTAATCTCTGCCAAATATTGTCCTATTATTCTAATAAACCATACATCAATGGAAAGCTTATTTATTCATCTTTTAGATTTCTAAAAATTGGCCCTCATGACTGTGGTCCTGGGTCACATATGAAAATCTTAAAGGAGCTAAAAGCCTATAAATTTCGAAAGTGTGTCACTCAGCACTGTTTTTGTTGTAAGATACTTTGAATAAAATGATAAGTGGACTTCCAGGAGCTATAAATGCTACAGAAGTACGGAATATGGAGTAAAGATTTGTGTGATAATATACACTACACACAAATCCATCTTGTGTGATATCAGACGGTCGATGCTTTTCAGCGGGACCAGGGAGCTAACGGCTGACCTCCTCTCCAGCATCTGCTGAAGGATGTCCTGCCCTTCCTCCGCCGGCTCCACAGCAGTCTGCTCGTCACACACGTTGCGCAGCTCACTTGACGGGTATGATTTCATGGACTGACACCTCCGCCTCTGCTCGCCGGCACGCGTCAACACGCTGCTTTTCTGAAGGAGAGGAAAAACTTTTATTTTTTTCACTACACAGAAACAAAAAGACATACTATAAAGTTCAAACAAACATAAATGAACACACGGAGGGTTTAATAAATCTATTTGTCATTTAATCTGTGATTTTCTAGTCATTTTAAAGACAACATGAAACTAAATATTCACACTAAAATAATGTAATCAACCAATTGGATTTTGAAAGAGGTAGAGAAAGTTATTACGTATTAATGAAAATTTATTATATATTCTCTTTTTTTGCACAGTAACTCCAGTGACATTTATTAAGTCCACTTCTGAAGTCAAACTCAGGGCCATTATTAAAACTGTCAGTCAAATCACGCAAATTTCAGAAAGAGGGAGGAACAAGGAAAACAAACTTTCTAGCAAAGCTCTAATGGTGATTTTGTGCTTTTGCAATCATTGTCATCAAAACTGTAGCCATACTTTACACCAGGAAACACTGTTAAAAGCACTGTTATACTGACAACAATAAAATTAAATAGATACTTTTGATAGACGAACAAAGGATTTTGAACAAGTTACAAGCTTTTGCAAGTAATACATTGTTTGGTGCTGTTTGTACAATTCGTTTAATGTGAAAAACTGCATTAGTTCAAGTTAAAACAGCCACCCTCTAATTTTCCATAATAATCTGATCTCTAATTATGGCTCAGTTCCTTACTTTAGCGTAGTCCTTTTTATCATCCACCATACACACACACACACACACACACACACACACACAAACACACAAAAGTTTGATCACGCAGGAGTGATATTACACCTCTCCTTAAAGTATATGATCTGAGTATCAAATAAAGCTAATAAAATTATTTCTGCACTCCCGAGTGAGATGTTTAAAAACAGAAAGGCATCTGCACCATCTTGTGGTCAAACCGCTGTAGTTCAATACTGCTACAACTGGTGACATGCTGTACCTTAAATTTGATATTGTTGCTTATCAGGATGTTGCCCTTCATAAACTCCTTCTCATTATCTCTGTTCTCGGTGACGACGGGGAAAGCGTGATAGACTGTGGTCCTCAGGATGCTGACCAGAGACTGGATACGGGTGTGAGGATACACGTACGTCAGGTTGGGCTCCATGATGTCACTGGCCGTTAATCTGACAGAGAGATCAAGAGAAATGAGTGGTAAAAAAATACAAGAACTACAGTATTAAAGTATGGATATCATTGCATTATATATCAAAATATTTTTTGTTTTTCAAAGAACTTGCATTAGATGACAAATAATGCTATGAAACGGAGACATTTTAAGTATAACTTAATATTCAAACACCTGTGGGCCACAAACTGTGGCACATATAATCAAATGGTCTCACTTGTCCATCTCGACCTCTGTTTCCCACTCCAGCAGCGGGACTCCCTTCAGGTGAATATGAATATCATATATTCCCTTATTAAAGAAATCTCCTGTCCACTTGGCCACCTGACAAACAACACAATGCCAGTAAGTAGTGTACATTGAAATTTTATTTTTTTACATCATTAAATTATAATTATGCTATATTAGGAGGACATTCATAAAGGATGTAGTCTGATCTAATTAAAATTAGTGCTGGACAATGATTAATCGCACCCAAAATAAAAGTTTTTGTTTATATAATATGTGTATGTGTGTGTACTGTGTATATTTATTATGTATATATAAAGACACACACATGCAGTATATATTTAGACAATATTTACACAAATATACATACATATATACATACATATATATAGTGCTGTCAAACGATTAATCGGAACCAAAATAAGTTTGTTTACATAACATGTGTACTGTGTATATTCATTATGCATAAATACACATGCATACACCTATATATTTTGAAAAAAAAAGACATGTATATATTTAGATTCATATAATTTATTTTATATATAAATATATTTTGTATACAAACGTAACATTTTTTTTAAATATATACATTCATGTGTGTGTATTTCTATATACATAATAAATATACACAGTACACACTCATAGAATATGTACACATTTTTTTTTTTTTTTTGGATGCGATTAATCGTGATTATTCGTTGCCCAGCACTAATTAAAATAATTGTAGTCATTATTGCACAAGCATCCTCCTGTAGATGATGATTTCCCATACAAAAAAACAAACAGATATCAGAACTTGATTTGTGAATTTGTTTTCCTACCATCAGTGTTATCATAATGGGAAGGCCGTATGTGATCTCATTGGTGGATTCAATTAAGATGACTGTCAGGCTGATGGTCATTCTGACCACACCTCCTAGAAAGGCAGCTGCTCCAATCAAGGCAAAGGTCCCCGAATATATTTGCATGTGGAAGTTACTGCAATTGCACACATGAAAAACAACAGAAGTGTAGGCTAAAATGATGATGCATAAGACACAGTAAATATGTGTGTCCTGTTTCAACGGATGCCCTTGGTACTTCTTAAGGGATTGTAAACAGGAATAAATCTTACATCTTGAGGACATTGGCCACTAGGCGCCCAAGTGAAGCTCCACAGAGAAGAGACGGGACGAACAGACCACTGGGGACCGACACACCGTATGTCCAACAGCTCAGAACAAAATACAGCACAAAGAACAGCGAGAGGGTGATGGGACTGAAGGTAGCTGTCGACAAAACCAGACAAACGAGGGAGAAAGAGACAGAAAAAGATTAGAAAATAAAGAGATACAGTGATATGCACTTCTACAGAGAACAACACCATAGAGGTACAGGCATGCGGTTTAATCAAACTTTATTTTAACTGTAGGGCACTGCGGTTGATCTTTAATTAAGTGTGTGTTTTACCTAAATTTTTAATATTTTGTTTGTTTTCTTTTTAAGTTGAACTACATTGTTGTTCAAAAGTTTGGGATCAGTACGGTTTTTACAGGGGTTTTTTTAGTCTCTTATGCTCATCAAGAATGATTTCTGAATGATCATGTGACACTGAAGACTGGAGCAATGATGCTGAAAATTCAGCTTTGCATCACAGGAATAAATTATATTTTACAATACATAAAAATAGAAAACCGTTATTTTAAACTCCACAATTATTTCACAATATAACCATTTTTTTTGATCAAATGAATGCAGCCTTGATGAGAGAGAGACTTCTTGAGAGCTTTCTTTAAGACATTCAAAATCTTACAGATCCCAAACTTTTGAACAGCAGAGTACATCTGAAGTTCAAAGAAAATCCACTGTTAAACAAAATAATGCATGCATGATGTTTCCAGACTCATGTGATCTCAATACTGACCACATGATTTCTGGAACAATCAAGAGGCTCTAACACAGACTAAAGTGGAGAAAATGACAATTTCGGTTTTTGGGGTAAATGTATGGAGAACCTAAGTTGCAGCAGAAAAGAGAGCAGTACAATCAACAAAAGCAAAATAAGCCGTCATGTGTGAATCAGCACAAACAGTCATTATTTTACCGTTCTGGTGGAAGAGCTGGTGGATTGCCACCTCTTGAGGGTTGAAGAACAGGGTTGCCATGTCATTATAAGTGTTGTTGTAGCAGAAGAAGCGTCGTATAGTTGAGTTCACCTCCTCATTTACAGACCCCTACACAACAATTCATTACTGCACTTATGAACTCTGACTGTCTGATGCAAAAGTAAAGTTTTCTCGGGATAGCAAGTTCTTATTTTATGAGAATAAGCTGCAGTGCGGTCCAGGATTCATCTCTTATATACCTATACAGCAAACTATTTACATACGTGTATATCCTATATATCAGCTTGCTACTGTTATTTCATCTCAGCAAGTTATATTTACTTACAATGATGTCTTCATCTGTACTTAACGTTTGTGAAACTTAAATCAGTATCACTGCTACCCAATGACAGGTAACCCACCTTTAAATGACATATAAAAGAAACTGACTATGATCGAATCAAATGGTCTTTTTCCTATAACGGAGCTGTTCTTGGCCATATTGCGCTACGAAGAGGACCAGACTGAACTGCTGTAGTCTCACACAGTCAAACTCCTGACTATCAGCACACACAAATCATACACAGCATAGAGAGAAACAGAGAAATACAGAGGTAAAGGAAAGAAGTTAAACGCGAGAAAGGAAGCTGGTCTGAGACTGACCTGTGTTGATGTGTTGTTACTGGTGGAGACTAAATCTCGACACTCCCCCAGAGCCACGGACGCCACGAAGATCACGAGTGTGGTCACCATACACACCAGCAGACTCTCCAGCACCCTGCCAGTCAAACAAACACAGCGTCAGACAGCTACTCTCCTCTTATCGGAGCAGTTCGAGTTGTTTTGAGTAGTGTTAATCCATAACTGAGCTCTCTCTCAGGTACCTGATGAATCTTGCTTTGGGGTGAACGTTTCTCATGCGGTATTTTGCGAGGCGTTTGTTGATGCAGTTGAAGAGAGCGCCGAGCAAACCTCCTGCCACCCCCATCAACACAAAAAACGCCAAATCTACTGCCGTCCACAAGTGACACGTCTTATCTCCGTCTACACACTGCAGAAAGCAAAGAAAAAGAAGTTAACACCACACACCTGACTGATTTGTTTTTCCCAGTAATTCCTGGATTACTCACAAAATCCATTCACAAGTGACCGAAGTCAAGTTCACATCAAGATCATGTTCATTTACCCCAGTACAGTAGTTTTCATTCATTTTTATTATCAGTGTAATGTTTATCACATTAATAACTTTATATTACTGCTTTAACTAATTATTTTTAAAAAGTTGGATTACCTATAATAAAAATAATGATGAATAAAATGCATTTTGGCCTAGTTGACATCAGAAGAGAAAATATATATATATATAAAATTTCATACAATTTGATTAACAATTAAGATTTTTTTTTTTTTTAAGAATATCATGCATTGATAATGAATCATTCACAATTAGAGTAGACAATATAGTATTTAAATATTTAAGTGTAGAAGAGAACTAATGCTAGCACTTTCTTTTCCAACTTTATTCTATTTTTTATTTTATTAAAAAAAAAAATCCATGTATACTGTGTTTGACTAACTAGGGCTTGTCAGCACTTGCATATTGTTGTCCTTCCACTGGTTTAATTGCTTCTATTTTCATCATTTGTAAGTTGCTCTGGATAAAAGCATCTGCTAAAAGTAAACGATTAAATGAAAAATGAAGAGGTCATGAAATGAAATGATGTAAAAGAGGACAGAACATTTACATATCAATGCAACGTGAATGCATATTATAAAGGGCTTTGATGTACTGTATTTCTGTAGCTTTTTTACCTTAAACTCTCCAAAGTTGAGCAGGCCAGGCAGCTGGAATGATCCCCATTTATTGAAGTTGATCCCAGAACGAAAGAAGTTGAGTGTAAAAGTGGCAGACATGGAGCAGAACAACTTTAAGACAGAAGAGAGACAGAGAGAGAGAGAGAAAATTATAGACTGAACTTTCGGCAGCACAGACTAAAATTACATGAGCAAAACCCTACATAATATATCCACATACCACTTTCCATGTGAGGGCCTGGTTCCAGAAGGACGACCCCTCCTCCAGACTGAAGAGGGTGCCCCCTATGGGTGCCCCGAAGGCAGCCGCAACTCCAGCCGCTGCACCCGCCGACACGAAATCCCTCTTGTCCCTGAACACAGAAACAAAATAAACAAAATCCCAACTGACCATGTTTAGTTTATTAAATATAGCACCTCTAAGACTGATAACATGAGCTGTTCTGGCAGCACTGTGTCATGTATATGCCATAGCGGTGCACAAAGTGTTTGAGTCTCAGCTCAAGGTTCAGGCTTATTTGTGCATTAATGATGTCATCAGTGACTAGTCGACGCCGACTCGACTTTCATAACATAAATATCAATCTACAGAATACTACACATTACGAAAGTAAAACAGGTTTGACAGCCACTTGATGCTTAACATTTGTTTTGTGCGGTGTAATGAAAGATTCAGGGCTGGCAGCGCTCACCTGTCACTGCGGAAATAGGGAAAGTGAAAGCGGATCTTCTTGAAGGTGATGCTCTGAAACTAACCAGAGAGACAAGCATGCATTCATAAGTGTATGACCGTGACAAGAAAGAAAGCATGAATGAATCGCCCGGTTACATCCAGAACACAAAATCACCGGAAGTATTCTCACCCTCAACGATTTTGAATAGAAGAACGATTAAAGATTGGTCAAAGCTGTGCTTAGTTTATTAGTCGGTTCAAGCTGGATACATGAGAGCATGTGGAGGAGTACCTGAGGAAGTCCTGCTCCTATTATCGCTCCACTGTGAATCATGGGTCCCTCTTTACCCACAAACAGTCCTGAAACACAAACAATACTGAATCAGCATGAGACAACGTCAGAAAGACACACCACGGTCATCTGGCTGCATGGCTCTTATCAACGTTACCGAAATAAGGCCAGTTTACACATATTTGTCTTCAACATCTGAATCGAAAAGCGGCAATCATCTAATACAGCACAGAGCCAGATTTGATTATCATCTGTGTCTGTGCTGATATGGACTGTTTTCCTCATCCTTACCTGCAGCAACAGCGAACAGGACTCCTGTGACCTTACATATGAAGGTCCGCAGCCGCACAATGCCAGGAATCTTCACTCCGTTCAGGTAACTTTTAATTTCTGGGATACCAGACCCAGCTGCAACGGGCTATTACACAGAAGAAACAGATTATATACCACACACACACACAAACCACTGTACAATGAATAATTTGGCTTTGTTTTTTTAAAGTATAACATTCATTTTTGATTCTGTGTTAAATTATGTCATAAATACACTACCGGTCAAAAGTTTGGGTTCAGGAAGACTAGTAATGTTTTTTAAAGAAGTCTCATCTTATGCTCATCAAGGCAGCATTTATTTGTTCAAAAATGCAGAAAAAAAAAAAAAAAAAAAAAACGTAATCTTGCAAAATTTTATTACAATATAAAATAAAGGTTTCTATTTTAATATCCTTTAAAATATAATTTATTTCTGTGATGCAAAGCTGAGTTTCCATCAGCCATGACTCCAGTATAAAGTGTCACATGATCCTTCAGAAATCATTCTAATATGCTGATTTATTATTAGAATTATCAACAGTTGTGCTGCCAAATATTTCTTTGGGAAACTGCGATACTTTTTTCAGGATTCTTGATGAATAAAAGGTTAAAAAGGACAGCATTTATTCAAAATTTAAATCTTTTCTAACAATATAAATCTTTGCTATCACTTGCTGAATAAAAGTTTTAATTTCTTCCAAAAAATATATATCTATATATAGAAACAATAAAAATGTACTGACCCCAAACTTTTGAACTGTAGTGTATATTGTTAGAAAAAGATTTCTATTTTAAATAACTGCTCTTCTTTTTTAACTTTTTATTAATCGAAGAATCTTGAAAAAAAAGTATCTCAGGTTCCAAAAAAAAAATAAATAAATTATTATATATATATATATATATATATATATATATATATATATATATATATATTATATATATATATATATATATATATATATATATATATATATATATATTAAGCAGCACAACAGTTTCAAGACTGATGATAATTCAGTATATTAGAATGATTTCTGAAGATCATGTGACACTAAAGACTGGAGTAATGATACTGAAAATACAGCTTTGCATCACAGGAATAAATTAGATTTTAATGTATATTATGATAATATTATGATTCACAATATTACATGTTTTCCTGTATTTTTGATCAAATAAATGCAGCCTTGATGAGCAGAAGAACTCCTGTAAAAAACTTTTGACCGGTAATGTACATACACATATATATTTTACATATACTGGCAGTGTGGCATAATAATCAAGATTTCTTGATGTTTTTCTTCACAATTTAAATTTAAAAATAACTGCTTGAATATATATTAAGATGTAATGTATTTCTGTGATCAAAGCTGTATTTCCAGCATCATTACGCCACTCTTCAGTGTCACATGATCTTCAGACATCACTCTAATATGTTGATTTGCTGCTTGAGAAACATTTTTATATTATTAAAATGTAATATTATTACTGTATTTGTATTAAATATATGCTGCATTGGTGTGCATAAGAGACCAAAAAAAAAAGCTTATTTTTGAAAATAATAAAATATTTTTGAACATGTTAGCCTGAGATGTTCTTACCTCGATGAGCACCAGAACGCTGGAGATGAATACGAACATCATATTGAGAGCCAGCAGCTCCAGTAAAGAGAGAGCTAGACAGCCATTCTCACTGCATTCCTCCACAGCTGAAGCACACGTCAGGGACTCCACTCAGCAAATAGTGCACAACTACACAAACCATAACACAACGCAGAACTCAGCAGAAAGGATACATTGTCCAACCAAGCTGAACTTCATCTGAGTGAAGAGCCGCACGAAGAAATCAACAAACAGGCCAGTCTGAAAAGAAAAAAAAAGAAATTAAATAATTTGTGTATAAATCATTAAACCACAGAAACTGTAGGGAGGTGAAACTCATAAACAAATAACCAGTATTTTACCTTAAAAAAATTTAAATATAAATAAAAAATACTGATGTTCCTAAAAAGGCTTAATTTTCTATAATGATATTTACATCATTTAATATAATTATTTAATTATTTTTTTTTTTTTTGGGGGGGGGGGGGTGAAATATGTTTGAATTGTAAATATATTTAAAAACAAAATTAAAATATATCTGAAGGCATATGCATGTACTAAATAAAATCAAAGAACACCAATGTTAATGGGTCAAAGACGAAAAAGTGTTTAAGCATAAAAAAAAAAAAAGTGTAATACTGCATTTTTCCCCCAAAAAATGCAAAAAGTTCTGTTTTATTTGATTGCAATTCTGTTTTTGTTTTTCTGAGCAAAAAATAAATATCATACATTTTCCCCTGATTTACAGAAGACACCCAGTAAAATATCATTCAGTGTAACAATCTTGTCAGGCATATTTAGAACAAAAATCAATTTATCACATATTAAAAGACTAATTACTTTCACCCCAAATACTAATGAGTTGTAATTTTACATTTTTAACATTTGCCACTATCCTAGGTTTGCCCATTTGTCAGTAAGAATTTTTTACTAATTTAAAACACAATAAAATTTAGTATGCTCCATTATTCTTTTAGATATTTTAATAATGTACACGTCAGGATAAGCATGTTGTTTGAATTTTTGCATAAATATTGTGTTACACTGAATGACAATGTAACATTACTTCAACCAAATTTTGACATTTTATTCTCCAAAAACTTATTTGAAACCTTAAAATTTTAGACATTTTACTTACACTGAGAATTGATATATGTGACTTCGATCTTGCATCTGAAGACACTGTTCATGTTTTCTCATATTGTTCTTTTATTGTATCCCAGTGACATTTGATTTCAGCCAAATCAAGTAGTGAGCTATCTCTATCGTTTTCTATAGCTCTCATTCTCCAGTCGGGTATAAACCACCCCAAAACTTACCAGTCCTGTTGATACTCCAATCGCAAAAACCAAAATCCACTTTATCGCTTCATACTTTCTGGCTTTCTTTAAGAGAAATGAGATAACACACTTGGTAAACAGGGACTTGACAACATATGAATATAATAAATCAAGACATTACACATTTACCTTATTATCCAACCCCTCCAAAACATCCAGGAACGGCTCGTTAATGCACCGGTCATAATCCAAACTCTGAAATGCCAAACACAAATAAAAGACATATCCGTCAGAGACAAACAATCGTGCTGCTTTTATTGGAAGCACAATCTGTGGTGTCCGTTATTCACTAACCTCATAGTCTTTTCTCGGCAATATTTCGTCCTCGTCTTCTCTGGTTTCACCAAGTATTGTCTAACAAGCAAAAGGAAGCGATAAAATCGGGTTAACATGTTCAGAAAAAAGTGAGGCCCTAATCTAATGGTCTCTTTAGGTTTCTCAGGCTGGGACCTCAGTCCTGGATCGACTCTAAACAATGGAAAGACTGTTTCTGAGCACATTTCACTGTATTATACCTAGAATCATGACTGATGCAAAATATTTGTCTGCAATATTAGCATTACTTCACAGCCATACAGAACACATTAACAGTATTAAATCAGGTTGAGCATAATTTTAAGGATTACAGCTCGTGTCTCTCATAACCGGGTGAGCTCTAGACAATGATTTAGTGATATAACGCCCACATTGTCCAAAGCTGCTTCACTGGCCAAAGATGACCAACAGTGTCGCCTAGATAGGGAGCACACTAGATTCAGAAACTGTTACAGTGTCATGTTCATTGAAAATGCACATGAATTCAGTGGTTTGTTGAGTTGTACTGCTCTCAGCACGCTTGGTTTGATCGCTAAACTCGTTGTTAATGTACACTAGATTCACATCAGGCTGTTTGGGTGGAGAGCAGCAGATGAAGCAGAGTTTACAGCTTCAGAATGAACTCACGTTTCATTCAACAGGGCGTTTTGCGTTAGGAAACAGATAAGACGAATAAAATAGTTTATACCAGCTCCTCTGGTGTTCTCGTTTCGCCTTCATTGCAGCAGCACTGACAACACAAACAGCCTCCACAGCACGCCATCTTCAGCAACACGCCTGATCACATGACCATCACGCAGGCCAGCTGGGGTATTCAAGCGCGCACCAGCTGCGCAGCTTTAACGCAGACGCGCTGGATTCAAACCATAGACAAACGCGCACCAGCTGCGCAGTTCTAACGCAAAATGTGTATGCACCAGTAGGCTATGCAACCACAAAGAAGCCCATATCAAGGGAATATTTCTGTAGTCTTTATATGGGGGAGAAAGAAATCTGCTTCAGTAAATCAATAAAACATAAAACGTCTAAACTCTGAAATACTAAAGACATAATTATGACATAATATGACATAAATGTACACAGTAGACACTAAATCATAATTAGTTGGTATGCTAACTCATCTTATTTTTATCTCGACTTTATCTCATTATTTTGACATTTTGTCATAATTTGTCCGAACTATGACTTTTATTTCATGAGTGGGTATCTCATACTGTTTTATTATTATGTATTTACAATGAGCCATTGTGGGGGATGGGGGTGGGTTTGTGTTGGGGGTGCTTAGAGTCCCCAGATATGTGCATTTCAAATATATCATGTGAGATTAAACTAAAGGCGGCAAATGAAAGAGAACAGCTTGGATAAATCACTTTTCTTTTCTTTTCTTTTCTTTTCTTTTCTTTTCTTTTCTTTTCTTTTCTTTTCTTTTCTTTTCTTTTCTTTTCTTTTCTTTTCTTTTCTGTGTGGACGTGCGCGTATCAGCGCGTGTAGCTCATTAATTATTTATAACTGCATGTGTTGTGTTTAGATCACACACGAGACAGACGCTGCATCCAATGGGAAGGTCCTTTGGTCGAGATGGGGCGTGGCCCGCGTGAAGTGGGCGTGGTCTCTCTCCACTAGACTCTTTATTGTCTTCCATTCTGGCCGCACACACTGTTCAGCAGAGCTCAGGTACAGCTCCGTCCTGGGACTGCACTCTCCTGTTATAACTCCTGGAGGATTGGGAAGAGGTTGAAGGTAATGGAGGAAAGGCGTTTTTATGTTATTACAGGTTCGGCGTGACTGTCTCGGTTTTGCTTAGGCTAACGTTAATTAAAGGGACCGGTGCAGTCGCGTGGAACAAGCTATGAACAAAATCAGCAGATGCACAAATCAAAGCGAGTTATCATGTCATATAAACTTGTTTCACTGTTTGTTGCTTGCATTGATTTTCTTTAATTGATTTAAAAGCAACGTTCATTTGAATGAACGTGTCTTCTTTATGTGAAGTAACGTTAGGCACTGTATAAACTCTTCAGCCTTAATGCATTCAGCAAATATGATCGTCGTGATAATAAAAAACATTATTTTATTCATAAAGCGCTTTTTAGGGTTCTGTAAGACACTTTACAACATTTTCATTCCAAACCTGTAAGACCTTTGTTCATATTCAAAACACAAATTAAGATATTTCTGATGAAAGCCAAGAGCTTTCTGACCTCCTGTATAGACAGCAACGCAACTGAAATGTTCCCAGGCCCAGAAACGTAGCAAGGGCATCGTTAAAATAGTCCATGTGACATCACTGGTTCAGCCGTATTTTTATGAAGCTATGAGAATTCTTTTTGTGTGCAAAGAAAACAAAAATAACAACTTTATTCAACAATTCTTCTCCTCATCACCCCATCTGCTGCCATTGTGGAGAGTATCATGACGCATGTGCATAAGTAATTGACATAATTTTAATTCTATCCCTAAATTTTAAAACTATCCCTTTGATGTAATTTGTTTACAAAAGATTAAAAGAAAACTGCCCCTAGTTTCCTATACAGAGTAGTCTGGTAACATTAAAAAAGTCAGTCTAGCTTCATGTGTTCATATTGCCTAATATTTTGTGGGGTGATTTTCAACCCTGGGCACAGGAAACATGGTGAACCAAAGAGCAGACATAGGCTGGCAGTCCTCTAAGAGCGACTCCAGCGGGGTCAGTAACAGCGGAGAGAGCTCCAAAGAGAGCTCCAGGTGCTCGACCCCGGTACTGGACGCCGACCGCACCGACCGGCTGCGGGACAAGATGAAGCGGCGGATTGAGTCTGGGGACCGCTGGTTCTCCCTCGAGTTCTTCCCACCTCGCACAGCGCCTGGAGCCGTCAATCTTATCTCTAGGTAGGAAACCAAAAATTGCTTTAGTGTTTTTGTAATTTGGTGAAGCTCACATAAAGCACGTCTGGGTCATAGTTCATATTATGCTGTATTATATAGAGAGATGTATTGCTAAATCTTTAATCACAAGCATCAATGCTAAAATGCAAAAAAAGATGGTGTCATGATTATAAAACATGGATGGTTGGAGCACCAAGATGAAGAGCAGCATCAGACTGATTTGAATATTATCAAACCACGATGGGGCCATTACAGAGAGTGAGAAACTGATCCTCCAACATTTCTAAAGAATCTGGCACATGTTCTGGAGACTATTTAAAGGCAGAGTAGGTGATTTGATTCAAAGGCATTTTTTGTTATGCTGGTTGAATGTCTCTTCACATCCCGATAGCAATCACTAACTTAATGGGTCTAAATGTATTTATAGGTATTTATTTCGTCTGTGGAAGGTGTAGGAGCATAAAATGTTCATCCAATCATATCCCTCGGTCTGAGTATTACGATAGGCTGTCCTACCTGCCAGTCACTGTATCTATTTGCATACCTCTGCATGCCGTGTTCACGCGGACACGATACATCATCAGCGCGTTCATTATGCTATTGCAGAATGAGCAAGAATGGAAGGTGCTATTATTGTTATATTATGTGCTTTTTGACTGTAATGTTTTCTCACTGGTGAATGAGACATGAGGTAATCTGACATCGTTGACGCCGTCTCTCATCGTGTCGCAGGTTAGTCTCTGGTCTGCCGGTGCGCGGTCATGGGTTTTGGAGAGTGATTTCCAAGGAGGATGGGATCTTATGCTTTCAAAGCTAGCTTGTTATTGCTAGCCTCTCCAAAATCACCTACCCTACCTTTAAAAGTTGTATGAATCCTTTCTAAGAAGGTTGGAAGCTGAATTAAAGGCAAATGGAAGTACAGTGCATCTGGAAATTATTCATAGCGCTTCACTTTTTCCACGTTTTGTTATGTTACAGCCTTATTCCAAAATGGATTAAATTCATTATTTTCCTCTACAAACAATACCCCATAATGACAATGTGAAAGAAGTTTGTTTGATATCTTTGCAAATTTATTAAAAATAAAAAGTGAAAAAAAAAATCACATGTACATAAGTATTCACAGCCTTTCCATGACACTCAAAATTGAGCTCAGGTGCATCATGTTTCCACTGATCATCCTTGAGATGGTTCTACAACTTGTTTGCAGTTCACTTGTGGTAAATTCAGTTAACTGGACATGATTTGGAAAGGCACACACCTGTCTATATAAGGTCCCACAGTTAACAGTGCATATCAGAGCACAAACCAAGCCATGAAGTCCAAGGAATTGTCTGTAGACCTGTGAGACAGTATTGTATCGAGGCACAGATCGGGGAAAGCGTACAGAACAATTTCTGCAGCATTGAAGGGTCACAGAAGCATGTAGTCTCTGTTACCCTTAACGGAAGAAGTTTGGAACAACCAGGACTCTTCCTAGAGCTGGCCTCCTGGCCAAACTGAGCAACTGATGGAGAAGGGCTTTGGATAGAGTGGTGACCAAGAAGCTGATGGTCACTTTAGTTGAGCTCCATGATCATATGTGGAGATAGGAGAAACCTACAGAAGGGGCAGCTGTGGCCTATTGGTTAGAGAAATGGACTTGTAACCAGAAGGTCACAGGTTTGAGTCTCGGTGCTAGCAGGAGTTGTAGGTGGGTGGAGAATGAATGAACAGCGCTCTCTTCCACCCTCAATACCCATGGCTGAAGTGCCCTTGAGCAAGCACTGAACCCCCAGTTGCTCCCCGGGAGCTGGATATACAGCTGCTCCAGGTGTGTGTTCACGGTGTGTTCACTTCTCACTGCTGTGTGTGTGCACTTGGATGGGTTAAATGCAGAGCACCAATTCTGAGTATGGGTTACCATACTTGGCAAATGTCACAACTTTACTTACTTTACTTTATAAGGACAAACATCACTCCAACACTCCACCGATCTGGGCTTTATGGCAGTGTGGCCAGACTCAGTCCTCTCTCTTTAGTGAAGACACATGAAAACACACTTGGTATTTGCAAGAAACAAGACTCTCTGGTCTGATGAATCTCAATTCCAAGCATCATGTTTGAAGTAAACCAGATCTGCTCATCACCTGCAGAGAAGCATCCCAAAAGTAAAGTGTGTTGGTAGCAGCTTCATGCTATGGGGCTGTTTTTCAGCGGCAGGGTCTTAGGGACATATCAGAGTAGAAGAAAAGCTCAATGCACCAAAATATTGAGAAAGCCTTAATGAAAACCTAGTCCAGAGCATTGAGAGGCTCAGACTGGGCAGAAGGTTCACCTTCTAACAGGACAATGACCCTAAACACACAGCAAGAGTGGCTTATAGACAACTCTGTGAATGTCCTTGAGTGGCCCAGACACAGGCTGAGCTTGAACGCAATCTAATATTTCTGGAGAAACCTGAAAATGTGCATCTGCCACCATCCAACCTGACAGAGCTTGAGGTGAAGAGGCGAGGAGAAGAATGGCAGATAGTTGATAACGGCTGATGATCAAAGTTTGCAGCATCATACCCAAAAATATTTGAGGCTGTAATTAATTAGTGCTTCAACAAACTTCTTTCACGTTGTCATTATGGGGTATTGTTTGTAGAATTTTGAGAAAAATAATGAATTGAATCCATTTTGGAATAAGTCTGTAACATAACAAAATGTGGAAAAGGTGAAGCACTGTGAATAATTTCCGGATGCACTGTAAAATACCTTAAACAAGTAACATTGCCTATTTCTCAGGTGTTCACGTTATTTTGTCCAACCTCTGTATATTCATTTTGCCTTGTGATACATTTGAAAATTAGGTGAATTCTCATTACTGCTGTGCAAAAATGAACAGTATTTGTTTTTTGAATGAATGGACTTTTTGTTCTTTGTGTGTTAGATTTGACCGGATGGGTTCTGGAGGTCCTCTCTTCATCGACGTCACTTGGCATCCGGCTGGAGATCCGGGCTCCGATAAAGAAACGTCCTCCATGATGATAGCAAGCACAGCGGTCAATTACTGCGGCCTGGAGAGCGTCCTGCACTTGACATGCTGCAATCAGACAAAGGAGAAAATAACAGCCCATTTAAATAAAGCCAAGCGGCTCGGCCTGAAGAATATCATGGCCTTGAGAGGAGGTATGAACAGTGACTGATCTGAAATCTGTTACTTTGGTCCAAACCACACATTTTCCAAAAACAAATAAGCTCCATTTCAAACCCTTGTAAGGCAGCATCCTAATAGTCAAGGTTCCTCATAAGTGCTGACTTTAAACACTTGTGAATGGCAGCTAGAGTTTTACTGTAATACATGTACAATAGTCTGTTTTTAAATAGATTGAATTTCAAACTACATTTGAACTGTTGATACTTTTGATACTAAATAAAATATAAAAAAATCCATCCGCTATCATCGTGCGTCATGAGCGAATCTAATTGTCCTTTTTTCTGCAGATCCTATTGGGAAAGATTGGGTGGAGGAAGATGGTGGTTTTAACTATGCTACAGATCTGGTCAAGCACATTCGCTGTGAATTCGATGACTACTTTGATATCTGTGTTGCAGGTGAGCATTAAAAAGACAAGTAGTTAATGGTGTTTGCTAAATTGCTGTTTCCTGCTGGATGATAAAGTTGAAAAAAAAAAAAACATAGACTTGCATTAAAGTAGAATCTGTTTGTTCATGGTAATCTTTGCATGCAAATCTTAAGTTCACCAGTTCAAACCCATCACACATGTAATGATAGGTTACCCCACGGGCCACCCAGAGGCGGAGAGCTACGAAGATGACCTCAGGCACCTGAAGGAGAAGGTTGATGCTGGTGCGCACTTCATCATCACCCAGCTCTTCTTCAGGGCAGAAACCTTCCTCAAATTTGTCAAAGACTGTCGGGCTATTGGCATCACCTGCCCAATTCTCCCGGGAATCTTCCCTATTCAGGTACATGAACACACACACACACACAGCTCCCTGAAAAACTATGCACAAGTGCACCGAGGGCAAAAGCTGCTTTAAACGCAAAGGATGCTCACACAAAATGTTGATTTTTAATATAGTTAATAGAAGTTAATTGATAAAGAAAATCTATTTATGACATTATTTTTGACAGCATCCTCATTTTACACAAGTACTTAAAACTTTTAACAGCACTGTAGCTTTGCAGGAAGGTTTCTTGAAGCATCTTGGAGACGTTGCCACAGTTCTTCTGGATTGAGTCTGTCTCAGTTTGCTCTGTTTCTTCATGTCACTCCAGACAGACTGATGATGATCAGATCAGATCTCTGTGTGGAGCACTGGCTGCTGTCAGACAAAAATCTCACTGGATTATTACAATTAATAGCAAAATGAATGTTTGGAAATATAAACTGATATTTCCTACTAACACACTACAGAAAAAGAGAAATAACTGCTTAAAACCATGTTTTAGCTGCTGAACACTGAATACTAGTGTTTTAATCATTTTGGCCACCACTGTACAAAAACATTTTAGAAAATATTATGGAGGAAGTTTAGATTTCAGTGAATTCTTCTGATTTCAGTGTACTGTACAGAAAACTTCATATTGATTTTCTTTCTTTTTTTTTTTTATTCTTCAAAGTTTGAATCTCCGTTGTTTGCGCAGGGATATCACTCACTCCGTCAGCTGGTCAAACTCTCCAAACTGGAAGTGCCGGAGGAGATCATGCAGGTGATTGAGCCCATTAAGGATAATGACGCTGCCATTCGCAACTACGGCATCCAGCAGGCGGTGGAGATGTGTAAGGTTCTTCTGGCCAGCGGAGAGGTCCCGGGCCTGCACTTTTACACGCTCAACAGAGAGGTGGCCACCATGGAAGTGCTCAGACAGCTGGGCTTATGGGCAGAGGATCCCCGGTGAGTGACTTCATTCTGAGAAAGCGATAAACTGCTCCTGTTCTTTCTAACAGGAAATACATTCACTACTTCCTGATGCACATTGGAGATAAATCAGCACATGCCCACATGAAAAATGAATTGTATTTTAATGCCCTTGATTAATAAAGGAATACCCTAAGAGACTGTGCATTGCATTGATTTTACCATGGCAGGACATGAGGCCTGTAACTGAGGCTTCGAGTTCAAGTTCAAAAAGTAGCACTGTACCATATATCTCAATATGGACAAATGTCTGTGAATAATAAATCACAAAAAGACTGCTATTTAAACATGAATATTTATAGGGCCATACAAAAATATTTTGATTAAGTTAAACAGATGCTTTTTAATGACAAAAAAATTTATTTAACCTTTTAAACCGAAAACAAGTACAAATGGAAAAAAATGGAATTGAATGAATGAATGAATAAATAATTGAAAAGTATTTGGGGGGAGGGAATCATATGGCTCTAATATAGTAGGATCAGCAAGTTATATATTATACGACACTAATATAAAAAAAAAAAATCTCTCTTTGTCGAATTTGAATCACAATATTTTTTTTATTTATTTTTGTCAAGTAATGTAGTTTATTAGTGTAATTGTAGATTATATTGTGGGCATGTAGGATGTAGTTTTGTTTGTGTTTATTAATAAGTTATTTTTTTTTATTTGTGTTTCATTATCCTTACTCAGCGATCTGTATTACAGTAATGTAATGCAATATTTATCAGGTTTTTTTTTTATTTATTATTTAAAATGCTGGCATTATTGTAAGGGCAATTTGGGGGAAAATGTGCTTAATTTTGCTGAAAACTGTCATATATATTTTAGTGCTGTCAAATAATTAATTGTGATTAATCACATCCAAAATAAACATCTTTATGTAATATGTATGTATAATGTGTATATATATATTTATATTTATTTTTATATATATATATATATATATATATATATATATATATATATATATATATATATATATATATATACATACACACAGTATACATTTTGAAAATATTTACATATATATCCCTGCCTCTCTCAAACGAAAGGCTAACAGAGTCACATGTCAGACACAGTGATGAAGCTCATATGTGTTTGCAGTACACAAGCCACGGACGGTTAAGACAGCTGACTCCACTGTTTGACCGTCTCTCTCTCTCTCTCTCTCTCTCACACACACACACGACGCGCAAAACTCTGCATTTGAACAGTCTATAGCAAATACATAAACTAATAACAAACATACTTACAGTAGTAGCTGAATCAGAAGCGCTAGATTGTTGTAGCAAAGTCAGTATTACCTCCTCTCCTGGGTTCATGCAACGGTCGTCCTTTAAATGCGTTGCTGTTCTGTTGTAAGTAATCTTAAAGATTCCTAAATGCTTCTATTTTCGGAAGACCAAATAAAGTCTAGATACACACAGCATCTCCCTGACATGACTGCTTCAACACTAACTGTGGTTATGTAAACCACGCCTTCTTTCTTTGCATGAACATTTGGGCGGCATTATGCAGATATTTCCACATAGTGACGTAGAGATGTGGGGGCGTGTTTGAACGAGCCGTTTCAGGGGGGTGTGGCAGAGTCTTAACTTTGATAAAGAATATCTCCCTGGATTTGAGACTTTAGTCTTTGCAACTTTACAGATCTTCTTCATGCACCAAGAGCACTCCAAAGAGAAAGAAAAAATTTAAATCGCATCATATTACCCCTTTAATAAATAGATATATTTAATATACAAATATAACATATCTTTCTTAAATATATACACGCGTGTGTGTATTTATATATACATAATAAATATACACAGTACACACATTATGTAAACAAAAACCTTTATTTTGGATGCGATTAATCGCTTGACAGCACTAATGTATGTGTGTGTATATATATATATATATATCTTCTGATTTTTGGGGTAAAATATGGCCTGGAAGTGCTTTTGACAGGCTCCATGAGTGACCTCTTTGCATTAATCTTGTTACCTTTAGGCGACCTCTGCCCTGGGCTGTCAGCGCTCATCCGAAGCGTAAGGTAGAAGACGTCAGGCCGATCTTCTGGGCTTCCCGACCCAAAAGCTACATCTACAGAACGCAAGACTGGGATGACTTTCCCAACGGAAGATGGTACATGCATTGAAATGTTTCTTTTCTGACCTTTTGTGTGCGTGGTTCAAGATGTAGAGGCCAAAAAAGTTAATTAACATGTCTGCCATCTTATCAGGGGTAACTCCTCGTCTCCAGCCTTCGGCGAGCTGACAGACTACTATCTGTTCTACCTGAAGAGTAAATCTCCCAAAGAGGCCCTCCTGCAGATGTGGGGTGAGGAACTAATGAACGAGGAGAGTGTTTATGAAGTCTTCACCAACTACATCACCAGCCAAACCAACCGCAATGGACACAAGGTAGAGTCGTACAGCCAGTTGCAATTTGTAACATTCAAAGGGACAATTCACCCAAAGATAAACATTTTGTGATCATTTATTCACCCTTAAGTTGTACCAAACCTGTATTAGTTCTTTCCTCTGTTAAACACGAGAAGATATTTTGAAGAATGTTGGTAACCAAACAGTTGCTGGTAGCCATTGACTTCCACAGTATGAGGGGAAAAGGGGACCAGAAACAGTTTGGTTACAAAACATTCTTCAGAATTTCTTGTTTTGTGCTCAACAGAGAAAAGAAACTCATACAAGTTTAGAACTTGAGGGTGAGTAAATCATAAAAAAAAAAATTGTTCAATTTTGGAAGAACTGTCCCTTTAATACAAAAAAAAGCATTTCCACATGGTTATTCTATATATAAACCACTTTTTTTTTTTTCATCATACTGCCCCATTTATGTCAACATTGGAGTAGTGACACGTACAGAACTCGGGTTTTGCATGTATGATTGCTATCCTTCTGCTTTCTTTAGGTCATGTGTCTGCCGTGGAACGACGATCCTCTGGCTCCGGAGACAAACCTGCTGAAGGATGAGTTGGAGAAGGTGAACCGCAGAGGGGTTCTGACCATCAACTCTCAACCCAACATTAACGGCAAACCCTCATCCGACCCCATTGTGGGCTGGGGCCCTGCAGGGGGATACGTCTTTCAAAAGGTCAGCACAAACATGTCCAATGGCACTGTAACTCGAAAATGAAATTACAGTAAATGACTTGTTAATTAATTATAAAACTATAACTACAAAAAATTGGATTTTAAATTTTGGGTAAATGTGTTGTTAGTTGATTATATAATTATAATAATTAAATTTAAATTATTAATAATTATTTTAAAGGTATATTAACGATACTAAATGAACTGTCACTCCTGTGACATAAAAGGAGCAAAGATGTTTGTCACTGATCAAACATGCACTGTACCAGGTTTGAATGTGCATTCGTTTCGTTTGATTCCTCACAGAAAGCCATCATGTGACTTCAGTGGACTCTGAATGGAGCAGAGAAATCATATGAATTAGTTTTATTTGAATGTGCATTCGTTTCGTTTGATTCCTCACAGAAAAAAACATGCTATTATTATGACATATTTTTTTTTACAGTAGAACTTTAGATTATTAATCATAGATTTTGAAATATTTTTTTTTGAATTTTGGTTAATTAGTTGTAATAATTTGGAAGTAAGAATATGAAATAATTAATTGAAATTCTTTAATTTAAGTAATTTTATTTTTTAAATATAACAGAAAATATACTATTATAGTTTTTGCATATTAATGATTTTTAGATTTTTATTTCTTAGTAATTTTTTTAGTTTTTGTTGTTATTGTGTTAGTGTGTGTGCTGTTGGTTTTTCTGGTTTATGTTGGTGTTTATTATCACTTATTTTCATTGGGAATTGGCTTACTTTTGGAAATTATTCCTTCAGCATCTTTATTTTTACCTTTTCAAATCGACAGGCTTACCTGGAGTTTTTCACGTCCAGCGAAAATGTTACTGCACTTCTGCAAGTGCTGAAGAAATATGAACCTCGTGTGAACTACCATATAGTCAACGTTCAGGTAAACACCATCTTAAGAGCAAGATTACGTCACGTAATCTTCAGTTTTTTTATTGACATTATGAAATAATTTATTTTTAGGGCAGGAATACTACAAATGCCCATGATATGCAGCCCAATGCTGTGACATGGGGCATATTCCCCGGCAGAGAGATCATTCAGCCCACCGTCGTGGACCCAGTCAGCTTTATGTACTGGAAGGTGATGCTTTTTCCACTTAGTAACCACCTTAAACACCCTAGCAACCACTAAGCAATGCAAACGTATTAGGTTGTGTTTAGACAGCTTGCACATCCACGTGTGACACTTCCAAAGTCCTTATTGACCTCACATTTGTACTGAAATTTGGCGTTTTCATTACTCCTTTGTCATGCGATACTTCAAAATGCGCATTAAAATAGGGGGATGGAAACATAGCTAGTGATAGTAAAAGATGAACAATACTTCAGACTTAGCTCAGTTTCTGTCTGTTCCCACAGGACGAGGCGTTCGCGCTGTGGATTGAACAGTGGGCGAAGCTGTACGAGGACGAGTCGCCATCGCGCATGATCATTCAGTACATCCACGACAACTACTTCCTCGTCAACCTGGTGGACAACGACTTCCCGCTCGACAGCTGCCTGTGGCAGGTGATCGAAGACATGTTCACGCTCCTGGACTCCCCTCCAGAAACTCAAGAGGACTGAAGTGAATCTTAGCCTCACAGAACTCGCAAAGTTTGCCTGCGCTGCTATTACGACGTCTGGACACACGCACATACTGAGTACTTTACTGTAACGACTTATTTTTCAGTTTCAGTTTTGGGTGCAATTTTCTTATATTTTTATCCTTAATTTTTAACTATTTATAGACTGTATTTCGGATATTGCATATGTTCAATATATGATCAAAGCAAGGAACTCATGTACAGTAAGCAGGTCAAACGTGTGGACACAAAATACAGTATATGGCAACTGTATTTCATTCAGACTTTATAGGTGAATCCTATAAAAACGTCACATCCTATGTCAAACAAGTCATATTTTCCTCCAAAATCAAGAAAAAAAAAAAATTGTTTAAAGGTATAGTTCACCCAGAAATTAAAATGTTCATTGTTCCAACCCATATGCCTTATCTTTATTTTTAATGTTCTCTCATTTTTGTCAAACTATTGAAATTCCATGCAACCAAAATTTTAATCTTCCAAAAGTACATGAAGACATTGTAACAAAAAAAGTGCAATGCAAGTCTTCTGCGGTATGATGAACAGATTTAATTTCTGCTTTTTTAATGTAATTTACACTGATGTATGCACATAAACAAGTAGGTAAACAGAAGCTCAAACATGCATGTTTAATGTGCTGAAACATGCATGATTAAATTGCTTGATTCATGAAGATTTTTAATGTACTTTTTGAAGTTTGAAAGGTTTGCATGCATCGACATTCAACTGATGCACAAGAATGCACAAAATGCACAAGTTTTATGGATTTGAAACAATATGAGGCGAGTTAATGCTGCCGATTCATTTTTGGGTGAACTGTCCCTTTAACGATTTTAAAACATTTCCCATTTTTCTGACAATTAAGAAAATTTTCACTCTAAATTCTCATTATCTTAATGCATCTCTGTGTTTTACTTCTGATGATTATTACGGTGTGTTATTACTGTAAAAATACATAAATACTACCGTAAGTAAATAATTTACAATTTAAATTTTTTTCATGTTACAGTAATGTGAATTGGGAGTGAAAGTGTTTATATATAATGAAAAAAAAAATCATCCTAAACCCAGAGAGGTTTGTGAGATGTCATCTTATAGTTTTCTACAGTCACGTGTGAATTGATACTTGAGGAGGAATTGGTTTATAGCGGTAATGAATTGTGATTACAGTTGTAATCAGTGGCAAAGTGGTGAAACATTTGAATATTTTTTTTTTTTTTTAAGTGGTCTGACCATTTTTGTTCTGCTGGCAATGGAAAGCTGAATAAACATGCGCTCATCCCCCTGAGCTAACATGTCCACATTCTACATCATTATTTGTTTGCTTGTGACTCACATAACATTTATATTTGGAGTTCACCTAAATCTCAAAGTCCATGCCTCTGTTGGATGTGCTGCGGTTGATAATGGTGAAGGATTGATGATGTTACGTTAAACCCGAAGGGCTGAAGTTACTTCAACAGCTGCACACATGAAACATCACACTTGTTGGAAGGAAGCCAACACTGTGGATTTGACCTCGTTTTTGCTTGAACAGTCACGTGTTTAAGCATGGTCATTAAACATGTTCATATATATGTGATTTTTTTTTTTTTTTCTCTTTAGCATTACATGTTGGTGCAGTTTGCTTTTTAAAAAGGAGTATCTTGTTTTCTCTATGTATGTGTAAGAATCCATTACATGCAGTATCTGGGTGTTTTTTTGCAATAAATATTTTCAATAAAATGTGCTCTTAAAACTTTAGAGCATTTTGAAATTAACAAATAATGATGAGTCACGAGTAATTACAATCTTTGAGAGCCTTGGGTTATTTTTAAGCTCTGATTTCCAGGCATGTAAATAATATGGAAAGTAAATGGAAAAAAAAAAAATCTATAGCAAATACTTTATTTTAAGGTGTACTTGTTACATTACACAATTAAGTACTGAGTTATATTAATTAACAACATGTACTTACAATGGGGTTAGGTTTAATTGTTTGTAATTATGCATAATTTAACTACAGTAAGTACATGTAGCATGTATAAGAAGGACACATATATATAATATCTAGAATTTGTAAAAACTTATTGGAAACTGAAAATAAAAAGTAGATTTTCATTAATCAAAACGTTTTGCACATATTTAAAAATATTTTTTGGACAAAGAATACTTAATATAAATACATATAGTATATACAAATTGCTTAGTACCTTGGTAAACTAAATGCAAAAAAAAAGAAAAAATCATTCTCCATGAGAGGAGGAGGAGGAGGAGTCAGTAACCCGACACACTCATCCTAAACTCACTATAGGGCCGTTACATAAGTGAACCCTCTGAACCGCTGGCATTTCTCAAGGAAGTTCAGGGAATTCTGTTTCTTCTGGAACTGCTGCATCTATCAGCACCTGTGCACTAATATCAGAGTGAGGCGGACTGACCAGACAGAATGTCAAAGTACTTGAAAATCTCTAGTAGAAAATGAGAACGTTAGTGAACTGTTTCATAAGTACTTAACATTAACCTGTACCCTCTGCTCACTTACAGCCCTGAATGGCTTACAGTTAAGACACAAATTAGAATGTTCTAGATTAAGGGGTCTTTGCCCTGAAAAACATTGAAGACCCCCTTTTTTCTTTATTTATACAGTTTCTTGCAGTCAATTAGTAGTCGCTAAAACTAGTTTGAACATTTTTATACAATAAAAGATATCTGAAATCATGCAACTAATTAAATCAATAGTTCACCAAAAATGAAAACTGAATCATCATCTCCTCACCCTCAAGTTGTTCCAAACCTGTATGAGATTCTTTGTTCTGCTGCACACAAAAATAAGACATTTTGAAGAATACGTTTAACCAAACAGCTGATGAACCCCATTGGCTTCCATAGTACGGGAGATAAAAAAAAATATTGTGGAAGTCAATGAGGACCATCAGCTGTTTTGGTTAGGTTTGGAAAACTTGAGGGTGAGTAAATGATGATACAATTTACATTTTTAGTGAACTATCCCTTTAAGGAGACGTGTGCTGTGACTTTTTTCCACACTATGGGCTTGGCTGACTATAAACCCCATCACACCTCATACTACTACAGCTTGGTTCTCACTGCTGTTTAGCTCTAGATAAAAGTCCATGTCTGAAACATTGATCAATACAATAAAACTGCTAAAGGGAGATGTTGCACACACACACACGCACGCACGCACGCACGCACACACACACACACACACACACACACACACACACATATCAATCACAATGGCAAGCCCTTTGGGTTCATTTAGCTCCGTTTGGCTGTAAGTGTTCATATTAGACCTGATAAACACTGTTCCAATACTGCAAACAATGTTGAAACAAAGTTGAAAAAGAAAAAAGTCAAAAAGGCCCACCTTTAAGTCATTGTGATGGGCTCCTTCCTTCATTGTAAATATAGTTTTGTTTGTTTATTTGTTTGTTTTTTCCTCGTTATGAAGAACAGAATTTGACATGACAGAATGGAATGTAGGGAACGTGTGTAACTGTGTTGAACTGTTGCTGAACACTGGATAGTGGAGAAGTGATGATTGTTTTAGAGGTGCTGTGGTGATGTGTGGAGATTGTGCAGTCGGCTCTGATCAACACTCTGCTTGTAAACAGACAGAACTGTTAGGGCTCAAAGTCTGCCGTATGGGCTCGCTGCCACCACACTCGCAACACCTGCCAATAAAAACAATTTAAATAAATAAAAAGATAAAAAATCATTATTATCAATCTGTACACAGTTGTTTGTGTGGGTTAATCTTAGGGAATGGTGCTGTGCCATGTGACCCCATGACTCATATATTTAACACAATACCGAACTTAGTCATGTTATTATGCCAAAGCTATATTTTCAAATCTTTGTTTTTCATCACCCAATTTTATATTGTGAAATTAATGCAACATTTTCAGACACCTATTAAATGTTATTTGCAATTAAATGAAAATATATTAGCTTAAATTTATCTTAAATGCAATTAATTTTTTGACGCACTTAAGTATGACATAAGTATATCTGTATATGTAATTTTGGTCACACTTTACTTTAGGGACCAATTCTCAATATTAACTAGCTATTTACTACAACTTTTGCCTCAATAAACTCCTAATTTGCAGCCTCCTAATAAACTCCTAAATAGCAACTGGTTCACAGTGAGAATTGTGTCTTAAGATAAAGTTAAATGTTACAATTACTTCTACTGTCTCATGGTTAAAGTGTACTGCCGAATGTACTAATAAGCATTTATGGAAAACTAAAATATACTTTAATGTTTAACATTATTACAAAGTGCACTTTTTTAAAGTGTACTGAAGTGTGTTCAGAAACTAAGGATGCTCTCTTTAAGTACACTTAAGTGGCCTTTAATTTCAGTAATATTATATTATCTGCAAGCATAGTTATATAGTTATATATATATGTATATATCTCACAAGGTAGCCTTTGATGACAGCTTCTGAATTATAACTATCTTGGACTTGTTCATCTGCTGAAAATTCATGCAAATGTTGTAGTAATCTAGAATATGTTCCACATTGCCTAACACTGATCAGACAGTGTGAACAATAAAGGTGAAAGTCAATGTTTATGCGTTTATTCACAGGCACACTGGTTTGATTGAGCACAGACCAGACTGCCGTGACCTACAGTTATTAGAGATAGTAAGTGCACGATGACCCTGTTTATCTTTTGTTAACATGGCATGAGATTTCAAAGAGTGCCGGACTGCCTCTGATTTATCCGAGCCAATAGTGTTCAGTTAAAGGTGGCTGAGTAATCAGTGTCCTGATGTGTCTCTTTCTCCAGGTGAGCCAGGCTCATACTGCACCAGAAACATAAGGATAAGGTTAACAAAGTCAAATTACAGTATAGTTATCAGCACCTTGCTGGGTGGTTGCTAGCATGCTCTGGCTTCTTTCTTGCAGGAGTTTTAGACCCTAGACTTTGAAAAAAATGTTCAAAAGCTGTCACTGGAGCACTACCAATATATACTCTTTAGATACCAATATGTACCTTTAAGGTTCCAATAGGAACCCTTTCGGGGTAAATAAGGTACAAAGGTATACCTTTTGATAATATGTACCTTTAAGGTAGCAATATGCACTTTTTTTAATATATATATAGATATATATATATATATATATATATATAATATATATATATATATATATATATATATATATATATATACTTTTCTGTATATATATATCAAGAAAATGCAGTGATGTTTGTCCTTTCTCCTATCTCCACATATGATCAACTAGAGTGACCATCAGCTTCTTAGTCACCACTCTATCCAAAGCCCTTCTCCATCAGTTTCTCAGTTTGGTCAGGAGGCCAGCTCTAGGAAGAGTCCTGGTTGTTCCAAACTTCTTCCATTAAGGCTAACAGAGACTACATGCTTCTGTGACCCTTCAAAGAAGCATAATTTTTTCCTGAACTCTTTCACAGATGTGTGGCTTGACACAAACCTGTTTCTGAGCTCTACAGGCAGTTATTTTGACCTCAGTGCTTGGTTTTTGCTCTGATATGCATTATTAGCTGTTAGACCTTTTATTAAGAACACTGTGTGCCGTCCCAGATCATACCCATTCAATTGAATTTGAAACAGGTTAACTTCACTTGAAGTGCTGTAACATCTACAAGCAAAATGAAAGCTCCTGAGCTAAATTTCAACTGTCCCAGATAAGGGTTGGAATACTTATGCAATGGAATAATTTAAGTTTTTTATTTTTAATAAATTAGCAAAGATGTTAAAAACATTTTTTTTTTTTTTTTTTTTTTGCTTTACCATTATGGTGTATGGAGTTTAGATTAATGTGGGGGCAAAAAAGTAATTTAAAGCAGTTTAACATAAGATTTTTTTTTTTTGGTTAACTTTTATTCTATTTCAAGTAATGGGATTTTTTATGGTTTTAACTTTAGTTAACAATAATAACCCTGCTTTATGCAATATTTACAGAAAATTCATTTTGGTTAAACTTTATTTTGATAGTCCACTTCAGACATTCTACTAACTATAAGTAACTTTGCAACTACATGTCAATTAACTCTCATTACAATATTTGTAGATTGTTCGATAAGGGTTAGTAGAATAAGATGACATGTACTTGCAAAGTTACGCATATTAATGTTAAGTAACATAATCGTAATGTTAAGTGTTACCAAAAATGACTTGCAGCTCTGTGTGGTGCAGACAGTGGTGAATAAATTAAACATGACAGCTTTAAAACATGTCAACATCTGATATACTGTACACCATAAAACAGCCAAAAATACAAGCCAGTGCTCTTCAGGCTGTGATAGATTTGATGTGTACCTCTTCTGTAGAGTGCGATTATAAAAGGCGCTGGTGGTCTGCTGGTGGCGTACACACGTAACCCACGTGGAGAAACTCACATTCAGTCTGTTCTGCTCACACTCCTGCCATTCGGCCTAAAACACATATGATACACACTTTGTTGGCATGCATATAATAAGCACATACCTCACAAAAATCATAACATCTGCTCTCCATATTTACCAGTCTGGTCCATGTAGAGAAGCAGTGTGTAAGTAGACTGGTGTCAAAATATAAACAGCTAACAATCAACAAAATAACCTTTTTTCCCCGAGTCAATCAAACTACAAAATGAAGTTTTGTTCCAGACCCATATGACTCTCTCACTTCAGCACAACATTTTTTGTTGTATGATACCAATACAATGAAAACGGATGAAAACCGAGCTGTTAAGCTTCAGAAATAACAACAACGACAACAAAACTTCACAGTGTGATGAAAGTAGGCCATATGACCCATATGCTATATTCCAGAGGTGGGAGACTTGATTCAACTTGACTTGGCTCAAGTTGCAAATTTAAGGACCCGTGACTTGATTCACTGAACAAAATAACTTGACTTTGACTTGAGATCCAGTGACTCGAGGTTTGACTTGAACTGTGTGACTCGAAAATGACTTTTTTAAAGGGGTCATAAGATGTGATTTCAAGTTTTCTCTTTGGAGTGTTACAAGCTGTTCGTGAATAGATCAGATCCCTAAAGTTGCAAAGACTAAAGTCTCAAACCCAAAGAGATATTCTTCATAAAAAATTAAGACTCGTCCTAAAACGCCTCGTTTAAACATGCCCCTACATGTCTACATCACTGTGTGGGAGGATTTGCATAACACCGCCCAAATGTTCACGCAAAGAAAGAAGGCATAACTTTGATTCGCACTGTAGTATTGCTGCCGCCGCTGCCATGTTGCGAAGACGCCGTGTGTTTCGTTGTGAAAGCGAATATACTTTGTTTGGTCTTCCAAAAGAGGACACAACTAAAAATCAGTGGTTAAGTTATATTTACAAAACTGTTCCAAATATTCAGATGTGTGCAGTGCATTTTACAGAGGACTGTTTCCTGATCCTGGGAGAGTAGAAAAATCAGTGGTTAAGTTATATTTACATTGGGCCCGGTGTGGCCTACACAAAGGCTGTTTCTATAAGTGAGTGCGGCAATCCAATAACCAGCCCAACTTTGCACGGGACAGCTTTCTACCCCACCAGCAAGTGATCCAATGAAATGAAATGACGTTGGGGACGTCATTCATTCAAGACAAGTACAGTTTTGGCCATATATTTAATTCAGCAAGAAATGCTCCGAGGAACAGCAGGAGGAAACTCCTGCAAATTTATGCCATCCTGCTGCCCTCTCCCCATCAAGTCCTCCCGATTCACACCACAAGGCGCTAAAGTAAAAGTTAGTAACGATATCGTTAGTGTCTGGCCTTCTATATGCACATTTTTCTGGAGGGAAAAATAAATATTTGAGGCAGCGTTTGATGTGGTATAGGAGGAGATAGGGGTTCAGTAGAGCTAAGAAATAAGCTACAGGAGAGTATCGTTTTCCCTGCTGTTTGTGTTTTTGTCGTCAGTCTCCGTGCCACATAGTGCAGAGAAACAATTGGTTATGGACAGTTCCCTGCCCGCCGTGTTGTAAATGCAGTGCAATATTCCGTTTCAAGTCGTGTATTGAACGTTCATAAAGACAGAATTTAGCTTAAGCCAACAATTATTATCCGCTTGCCTTCAGCACTGAGCGGATCCCCACTGGATGTCCTCCTCAAGAAAATGGCTCGGAGATTTGTAATGGGGGGGGGGGGGGGGGGTCCTTTTTATTGGTTTTGCCCACCTACAATAAAAATCATGGCGCCGCTACTGGCTGTCTTGCAGGTTTATAAAAAAGGGCTTTTTTTTTTAAGTTGGGGAATTTCAAATTTTGAAGGGAAGTTTTTGCCAGCTGTACACAAAGGCTGTTTCTATAAAGTGCGGCAATTCCAACTGAGGATTGTCGTGTCTCCGATCAATCACATGTTTATGCAGTGGCAATACACAACGCGGATAGACTGGCCAAGTCAGGATGCAAAAACAAACACCGCGCTTTTCGGACCGAGGAGAGCTCACAGTTGTAAGAAAATCGTCACATGAGGCGTTTCACACACAGGATAGCTGGCCAATAGAGGACCGCGCTTTTCGGGACCGATGAGCTGTTTGTAAAAATCGATGCGTTTCAGAATAGAGGAGAGAACAAAACAATAATGAACAGTATGTGGAAAATAATGTTTTTTTTTAACCTTAAACCACATAAACACATTTCATTACAACAAATACACAAAATAATGTTCTACTTAGCAACGTCATATGACCCCTTTAACAACTGTAAACAAATTATTTTTCAAAAGAAATTATTATAGAATCTTTTGGAAAGAAAAAAAAAACAAGTGCTGAATTGAAATATAGCTTAGTCCTGTCTTATTAATAATATGACAAGAGAGGCAAAGATGACCCTGGGTCAGTACTGTTACACTATGAGGTTTTAAATGATTCACCACAAGACTTATTATGGAATCAAATTTGGTGGAAAGTGTCATCACAAAGAATAGAGTCATAGATAGACAAGAGTCATGCATAAAAAGGTAACGCTTTACAATAAGGTTCCATTTGTTTATAATATTTAATGCATTTAATCTAACATTACAGTATTTATTTATCTTTGTCAACATTAGTTAATAAAAACCCACTTGTTTATTTTTTGTCCATGTTAGCTCAGGTCCATTAAATAACATTAACAGATACAACTTTTGATTTTAATAATGTATTGGAATAAAGTAAGATTAATAAACGCTTTAGAAGTTTCATTTTCAGCCCTTGTTAACAAATTGAACCTTATTACAAAAGGAAAGCAAGAAAAACAAATCCTAATATGAAAAGCTTATTTTTCATATATTAACTTGTTAATACATAAATAGGTTTTTAAAGATATTAAATAGCTTTCCTGGAAAATAGCTGAACGAACAGGAAAACTGGAGAAAAAAAGCAAAACGACAGACAGACAGACAGATTTGTTTTAAAATTATTGTGATGATATAATTAATTTTAGTCATATGTAGCCAACCTGTTAAATTTCACAGGTAATGAGTGTGATTACATTGAGTTTGATGACTCTGAATATATAGCCTGTGGCAGTTATTACACTAATGATTATTTTGAATGGCACAGAAAATCAAAAGATAAGGTGATTAATACGTTTGGTCGCTGTCTTTTAGATATGTGCCGCAATTTAAATATTCATTTAGTTAACGGAAGAGTTGGTAAAGATATTGATGGAGAATTCACATTTATATCAGCTGCAGGATGCAGTGTGATCGATTATTTTATTATCTCTAGTGATCTCTTTACACATGTTAAAGATTTTGAGATCTTACACGTGGATATTTCTGATCACTTCCCATTACTGTATACTATGAGGATAAATAGCGTTGAATCAAGAATAAAAATGAAGACAGATGGTAATGTAAAACCCTGGATAAGATTTAAATGGGGAATAGATAGTGAAAGGGAGTTTGTACAAAGGTTATCTTATCTATTTAATAATAATTTTATATGTGAGTTTGGGAAAGCAGTGGAAGAAAACACTGATATAGCAACTAAAATCCTGACAGATTGTCTTCATGAGGCCAGGCAAATTTTTGATTAAAAAATCTACACTTAAAAGGAACCAACCACAATGGTGGGACGAAGATTGTTCATGCCAGAAATATGCTAAATATACTGCACTAAATCTTTTTAGAAGAATAAGTAATGAGAGAAATCTGAAGAGTTATATTGTTGAGAGAAGTATATTTAAAAAATTATGTGATAGAAAGAAAAAACAGTACAATTACAATACCTTAGGTAATATGTTGCAGGGTGACATGAAAACACAACAACTGTGGAAGAAAATTAAGAGCTTTAGAGGGGCCAGCAAACAATCTAATAACATTGAACACTTTAAGTGGTTAGAATATTTTATGCAGTTGTTATCTGAGTCAAAATGTAACTTAGATGTTGATTTTGAAATCTTTGTTACAGACTGTGTAAATAATCATGATACTACAGTTTTTAATCGAGATGAAATTTTGGATAGTAATATTATGTATAATGAGGTCTTTAAAGCTATTATGTCAATGAGTAATGGAAAAGCCCCTGGACTGGATGTTATTATAATTTAAATGATAAAAGTAGCTCTACATATGCTATGTCCCATAATGCTTTCTTTATATAACAAAATATTAGAAACAGGAGATTTCCCAGAGTCCTGGTGTGAAGCTGTGATTTGTCCTCTATATAAGAATAGTGATAAAAATGATGTGGAGAACTATAGAGGAATCTCACTGCTTAAGGTACTAGGTAAAATTTTTACAAAGATCCTGAATACGAGGTTAGTGCACTATGCAGAAATGAATAATATACTCTTTGAAGAACAAGCAGGGTACAGGTCTGGTTATTCCACCATAGATAATATTTTTATTTTACAGTCAATGGTTCAGAAATATATTACAAAGCAAAAAGGAAAGATGTATTGTATATTTATTGATTTCTCTAAAGCTTTCGATAGTGTTCAACATACTCTTTTTGTATTTTTATTCTCATTAAGAATGGTATTGGTGGGAAAGTATTTAATGTATTAAAATCTATGTATTCCAAAACTTAAGTCATGTGTGAAAGGAAATGAAGGTTTAACAGAATATTTTGATTGTACCATTGGGGTGAGACAGGGTTGCACGGTGAGCCCTTTTTTGTTTGTTCTTTTTCTAAATGAATACATAACAATGCTAAAGAAAAATTGTAAAGGTATTCAGATTGAAATGATGATAGAAGTGCAAACATTGTTGTATGCTGATGATATGGCCACTGTAGCAGATACAATTGGAGGGTTACAGAGACAGATTGAACAGTTGGAAAAATTCTGTAAGTTTTATGGTATGAGAGTGAACTTGAGTAAAACAAAAATTATGGTCTTTAGAAGAGGGGGACATTTGAACAAAAATGAAAAATGGTATTTTGCTGAAGAACAGATCGAAGTAGTTAATTGTATCTTGGTATGTGGTTTACACCAAAATTGTCATGGTGGAAAACCCGTCAGCATTTAGCAAGCCAAGGCAAGAAAGCAATGTTTTCCTTGCTAAAGTTTTATCCGTAAACAAAAAATTAGCTACACGCAAGCTCTGTTTTTGTTTGATCGCATGGTTGCACCTATACTGTATTATGGTTGTGAAATATGGGGCTTCGAACCAGTTGAATGTATTGAGAATGTTCAAGTGTCTTTTTTTAATGAAAACTTCTGTGTGTCAGCACAAGTGCAAGTAATGTAGCGGTTTTGGGTGACCTGGGAAGATTTGCATTGTCGACCTCCTATATGAAAAGATGTATTATGTATTGGATAAAATTAGTGTCAATGCCTGATCATCGCTATCCAAGAAAATGCTACAATATGCTTTTAGAATTAGATAAAGTAGGCAGAAAAACTTGGGTTACGAATATTAGAGTATTATTGAATTTTTATGGCTTTTCAGCTACTTGGGAGGCTCAAAGTGTAGGTGATATAAGAACATTTACAGCTGTTCTAAATCAAAGATTGAAAGAAAAAGCACATGAGGCATGGTATGCATCAGTTTTAGAAAATAACAAACTAAACATATACTCACAATGCAAGTCTTTGTTAATACAAGAGAGCTACATTACGTCTGTGTATAATAGGCAACTGGTACGATCATTATTCTTGTTCCGATGTTCAAGCCATCAGTTAGCTATAGAAATGGGTAGATGGAGTAATACACCAGTTGCAGAAAGAATCTGTCATTATTGTAATTTAACAAATATTTCTGTGATTGAAGATGAGATGCACTTTTTGTATGTTTGTCCTTTGTATAGAGATTTACGCAATAAATATTTTAGTGAACTTGTCCTTGTAGGTGATGTCTACAGAGATGTGTCAAGGATTTGTGATTCTGAGAATGCATGGCAATTAGCACTGTATATATATCAAGGAACGAAAAAGAGACTATCTGCCATATGACATTTGTGGAACTATGGGACGAGAGGCCATATATTCCTGAAATAAATGAAACTTGAAACTTGAAACTGTTAAATTTCAGCAGAGATCTGCATGCATGTAATGTGGCTGTGCTGTGATCCTGCAGTCAGTAGAGGGCAGTGCAGTCAACACACTTCCTCCAAACTACTCTTCTTCTAATAACAGCATAGTCCTTGGAAATTACTCCCCTTAAGAGAAGACAACTGGACAATCAAATCACTCCCTAATTGTGTCAATACCACAATATTAGTAGTACTGAGGAGCTTTTAAGACTTGCGAACTGATTTAAAACCTAAAGTTCAGGTCTTAAGTGGCCTGAGTCTTGTGCCTGAGGCACATCAGAGGATCAGATGGGGATGAGCCAGTCTGTCTGTGAAGAGTGTGCACTACTCCAGAAGAACAGCTGATCTGTGAGATCTCAAAGAGAAAGGGAAGAACTGAGGCACAGGGAGAAATATAGTTACAGAGAAAAAGAGGAAGAGAAGGTCAATCTGTAGTACTATATAGAAACATATTATAATATTGTTTTATAAGAGAGACCAAGCATGCATGCATAAATAGCTCACAACAGCTCAACTTCAAACTGTTGCTTAAATGAAAGAACAGCATATTCAAAGGCTCTGATGCAATAAGGATGTAATTATATCAGCTGTTATTAATGTAACACTTCAGAGGCATGTAAAAAACAAGTCAAGATTATTTAAAAGCATTGCTAAACTGATAAAGGAAAGCTTCAGTATAGCAATCAATCAAGTTAAGACCTTCAGTAGTCTATAAAAAAATGTGTGAGAATCATTAGAGCTTCATTCTCCACTCTGAGACATTGTGTGGTTTGCCACGTACGCATATAATCTCAAATTCTCACCTCATTTACAAAAGCGTACATGGTAAAACTCACTGATATAAGATAATCATGAAGTGAATGTTTAATGAACATGAATAATAAATAAATGCTGTAGAAGAATAAAGGGGAGATGTATGGTTCACATCAGTACAAAAACTGTAGACAGCCAACAAGCCGTAACACATACTTCATAAAGATTATTAGGCTTCTTATATATTTCTGTCCAATTCAGGCCAAGAAGAGCAAATGTTTGGTTTTTGGATCAGTAAGCAGTTCAAGGTTATTAAAAAACACAAGACTGAATAATTATTTAAATGAGTGCAAATGTAACATTTAGCTGTGTGTTTTCCATTCAAATGTTAACACATGATTTCCTACCCATCATAAAAAATAGTTTTTTTTTTTTTTGAAAGTGCAATGTTGACTATTAGACAAGCTTATCCATTTAACCCATACGTTTTAATTTTATAGAAAATGTTATTCAAAATAAACAAATTATGACTTTTTATTGTAATGTTCGTCTTTATGATTATATGTTTGTAGTTTTGTTTTGAATTAGGGGCATTTTCTATATATATATATATATATGTGTGTGTGTGTGTGTGTGTGTGTGTGTGTGTAAGTAAATCTGCTAACCATCAATTCTAGAATAAAAATTAATATATATATATATATATATATATATATATATATATATATTAGTATATATAATATATATATATATATATATATATATATATATATACATATATATACAGTATTATATATATATATATATATATATATATATATATACATATATATATATATATATATATATATATATATATATATATATATATATATATATATATATATATATATATAATATATATATATATATATATATATAAAATGCCAATTTTGGGTTACAGTATTCTAAAACATTTCAGACCTCATATAACGTGAATAAAAATCAACAATTAGTTCAACCTTCTAATGTTGTTGAACACCATTTTTACTAATGCTTTTTGGGAAAATAAATAAAATAGTTGAAATCATTTGAGAAAAAAAAAGTTTTAGTACTTTATTTGCATATAACATCTAATTTGAGTGTAACAGCCTCAATGCAAACGAAGCAAAGGAAACCAAGCTGACATACTGAGAGTTGAGCTCTTTGTGAATTCTCCTGGATTCTCCAAAATGGCAAACGCAGCCTGCATTCTACCCTTCTCCTGCAGGAGGCGCACTCTCTCCAGACATCTCCTCGTGTCCTGCGTCCTGTCTGAGACATCTCTCCCCTTCCTGAAGGTTACCGCACTGCAGCCATCACTTCCAGTCTCTCACCTCAGAAGATTCCCCTCACATCAGCCGTGAATGAGCCTCCGGCGCAGAGCTGTCTGTGTAGGGGCCATTCCTGTCTGAAACAGGCTTGTTTTTTGCTTGACCTCCATCTACCTGCTAACATTCGCCTGGAATGCATCCATTGGGCTTGGGCACTCAATCATGTTATCTTTTTCTTCTGAACATAGCAGTTTCAGGAGTTCAGGGTGCATCTGTGCAGAGAGGTGTACAGGAATCAAATAATGTGGTATAAGTATATACTGCATCCTACTGGTAATCTCCAATTTGCATTCTCACTTGCTAAAAACTAGATTTTTAAACCACATTTCTGCACAAAAATCACTTTCACAATCTAAGGCTGTTCTGGAGGGTTGCTTTAGCCTTGTAATGCATTTACTAGGGTATTGTGGACAGTTTTTATTATCTCTAATATGTGATTGGTAGTGTGTTCTGGGTGTTTGCCTTTATAGCCCAAATCAAATCAGCCCAACCTCTAATGACGATACTGGTGTCTACAAATTTAAACTCGCCATGGCTGTGTTTCCCAAAAACATCATAAGACTAAATAGATCATAGAAACCATTAACGCTCAGAAAAAAAAAAAAAAAAAAAAATATATATATATATATATATATATATATATATATATATATATATATATATATATATATATATATATATATATATATATATATATATATTATACATAAATAATAACAATAATTGATCCCTTTACAGGTGCTACATCTTGACACTGGTGCGGTACCCTTCACCCCATTCCGACTGTGGACACCCATATGTTACTCCACTCTCATATGTTTGCTATGAATGGGAATTGACTACAAAAGCAAAAGCTGTTTTGAATCACTTTTATGCTTTTCTGAGGTCAAAAAGTCTTGTGTGGGGGCCCTGAAGGGGGGCCTTGGGGGCAAAAAGGTTGAGAACCGTTATCTTCAGGAAATACACTGTATTTTTCTGTATGTTTTTAAATCCTTTCCATAACTAAACTAAGATAAACTTATATATATAATTTTATATTTATGAAATTATTTCACCTCAAGAAATACAATTTGATTCATCCTTTTTTTCTAGATTAGATTTTTGTGTTTTGTGGAATTTTCAATCTAGGCTCATTGGGAAAAAGGTAAGGCTTGCTCTACTATCTTTTGCAAATCTCCAAAAACATACCTATTATTAACTATGAGGAAATTGCAAAGTGGGTTTTTCAATGTTCATTAATCATTTTATGTCTGTTAGAAACTTGTTTAAACAGTCTAGTTTTTATTTGTTCAAATACTTACGGAAATTCCTATTTGGACTGGTTGATTTTGGATTTATTTACTATGGGATTTTGGAAGTCAACATACCTGAGCTTCTGTTGCAGTCATGGCTTTACACTTCACACAAGGTGAGAATGTTGTTGATGAGACAAAGTATTGCCCATTAATACACACTTGTTGAATTCTACTTCCCGCCAGTCCCAAGAGAAACTCTTTGTGTTGTTTGCATGTGGTCAGTGTAAATCTCTGGAGGCCTGTTAAAAGCCCATTTGTTGCCATCAGGCCTCATGTCTCTGACAAAATCTTAATTTTCCCCCGATTCATTTGATGATTTGCTGTGTATAGAAATGTTGGGGATGTAACTAGAGCCCAATCTTGTATTACAGCACCGAAACGGCTCTTTTCTTGGTTGTCTTTTGATACCTCTTGGAAAGTAGCTGCTGTACCTTTCGCCTTCAGAAACAACAGGTACAGCGAGAGAGGAAACCTGAGGTGGATACAGATGCGTTGGGAGTCTGAAGCTCAACAAAAGAGACAACATGTTCATTTGTGTTAAAGTGTAGCATCGAGCTGTGCAAGTTTGCAGACTTCCACGAGGACTCGAGAAGCTCATGAAAGGTAGAGGACGAAAGCCTTTCATCTTGCGAGTGCTTCCTGTGGGCTTTCTAAGCAATGTCTGCAGAATTAAAGCAGGTCGGCTGGCTGTCTCTCTTTGAAATTGAGGATAATGAGGAATCCTCAGTAAAATGCCTCTCTGGGGTTTTCCATTGCACACACTTGCGCTCGGCGGCCGTATTACAAGATCTGAGGGCTGTAGCATCACTTGGTCTCGTATCTCTCTTGGCATTTGTTGAGCCACTTGCAGTGTCTGAAGCAGAATAAATGCTCTTGTTCCACATGGTGTGGTGGGTAAGATCAAAAGTGTAGTCTGTTTCTCTCTTGAAGATTGTTTGCTGAATGAAGGGCTCAGAAACAAACGCAAGCATGCAGGGAAGTCTGCTCAGCGGGGAGCTCTTGTATGAGGTTGTACTGTTTTTTTTGGAGCATATGGAGGCTTGTCTGTGTTTTCCTCAGGCTACAACATGTTGCTTGTTAGTCATATTTTGCCGTCTCAATACGAACCTCTTAGGTATCATTTAAAAAATAAAAAAAACAGGTCTCATTCTATCAGCTTAATAAAATATAAAGCATGCATGCAAATGCCCAATTATCCACCGCAAATGATTCAATTGAAGATATAATAATTTAAATGTCAAGTGAAAAAAAACATTTGTATTCCTACATTTAGATAATGCAGTGTCAATTATGATGATCGTTACTTTTTAACTGTGATCAGACTTAAAGGGATACTCCACCCCAAAATGAAAATTTGTCATCAGTCACTTACCCCCATTTTGTTCCAAACCCGTAAAAGCTTTGTTCATCTTCGGAACACAATTTAAGATATTTTGGATGAAAACCGGGAGGCCTGTGAGTGTCCCATAGACTGCCAAGTAAATAACAGTGTCAAGGTCCAGAAAAAGTATGAAAGTCATCGTCAGAATACTCCATCTGCCATCAGATGTGCAATCTGGGTTATATGAAGTGATGGGAACACTTTTTGTAAGCGAAGAAAACAAAAATAACGACTTTATTCAACAATTCCTTTGTCAACGGTCTCCTCTGTGTCTCTCATTATTACCGTATGCTGCATATGCTCTTCTGTATCATCCGCGCCACAAGGATGTGCTGTTTCTACGTGTATTTAGCTTTGATTTGAAAGAAAACAGCAGTGCTTTGCTTACAAAATGTGTTCCTGTTGCTTCAACATTTTCATTTTGGGGTGGAGTATCCCTTTAAGATTTTGGTAACACTTTATTTTAAGGACCGATTCTCACTATTAAGTAGCAGCTTATTAGCATGCATATCACTAGCATATTGGCTGCTTATTAGTATTACAAAGCATATATTAATGCCTTATTCCGCATGAGCATATTGTAGTTCCCTTACACTACCCCATACCCAAACTCAACAACTGCCCTATTAACTATTAAGCAGCAAATTATGTTTATGAAGGGAAAACTTAATAATGAGTATGTGTTTCCTATTCTAAAGTCTCTATGGTGTATTCACACCAAACGCGAATTCAATTATTTGTGCGAGTAGATTACATACAAAGTCAATGCAAAGACGTGAATAGAGGTGAATTTGCACCTGGTGACGTTAATGGCACGAAATGCGCGACACGTTTCCTGTCATACGCGAGATATTCGAAAATTGAGGAGCGCATTATTGTAGCTGTTTTCAGGCACCCAGAAATCTATGATACAACTTCACAGAGTTGTGCGCCTCTGTAATTAGTTTGTTGTAATTACTTGTAATTACTTTCCGGCGTTTTTTAGACTTCCTCAACAGGTACAAAGCAGCGATTGTATTTATCCTCACCATGGTTATACTCGCGGATGTTTTTCGCCTCACTTGCGTGAATAAAAACATAGCGCGAGTGACGTAAAAAACATCCCGTGAGTAATCTAGAGCGAGGGACGCGGTGGGCATCGCGTCGTGTTTGGTGTGAACACACCAAGATTTTTACCTAAAAATATGATAAAACAAAACAATACAGACTTACATTCAAGGAGACTAGAGACAATATTATAGAGATGTGTGAAGCAATACAAACACCAATTTATGTAAAAATAAAACAATCTTACTTTATTTGATTAATGTTACTATTACCATTAAATAATCTGCATAATCAACAAATTAAATTACAAAACCAATTACAGGAAGAAATTTGTATTGTCATGCGATCGTTAAACATTAACGCAAACAGAGATCAGTTCTGCCACGGTCTACTTGTAGTTTCTCAGGTAAACCAATCTGTGAGGCTGGAACTTCTCTCGACACAGCGGGCATTCGGTCTACAATAAGAGCAACAAAGAAAACGACTGATCAGACATCAGTACTGCTGAACTTTACACCACTGCATCAGGTTTTATGAAAGTCTTGCCTTGGTATTGCACCACTCAGTAATGCACTCCCAGCAGAAGAGATGACCACAGGGAGTGCTGCTGGTGTTCCTGCGCTCCTCCAAACACAAGATACAGCGCGAGGAACGAGACGACGACTGACTGGCCTGATGACTGAAAGGAAAAAACAGAGAACGCTGAATAATAGACGATAAATCCAGAGGATTATGAAACCTCCCCTCATAATGATGTCACAAGTATTGCCACAAAACTAATCCAAAAAAAAAAGAAGAAAACTTTCTCAACATATTTATACCTTTTTTCTACAAATAATTATACAATTTGTACTTTAATAACTCAAAATTTTGACAAAGTACTTGAGCTACAGGAGCACATTATATATATATATATATATATATATATATATATATATATATATATATATATATATATATATATATATATATATATATATATATATATATACATACACACACACACACACCACACACATATATATATATATATATATATATATATATATATATATATATATATATATAAGGTTATATATAAATAAAAGGTTGCAATATATTTTTGTTTATAAACCTACTTATGACACAGTAATTAAGGGTCCTCTCTCTGATTTTTTTTTTTTTTGTCCCACAAAAATGAATAAATATACATATAAATAAAAGCAGTGGCAAATTGTGTGAAAAGTGTGAATTGCACAAGATGCCATATACACTAAGTGCAAATAGTGCTATATTCTATTTACACTATGTAAAAATACCACTATTTTCTGCCATTTATACTACTTATTGCAAATAGTGGCAATTATCTGCACCTCAATATTGTAGTATGCAATAATAATGTATTGAGTGTAAATTATCATTTTTATTATAATTACTAAATGGATGCCTCATTGGGAAAATAAAGCCTACCCTAACTAGGGCTGTCAAAATGTTCTTTTCGAATGTTCGTTGAATTTACAATAAAAATCCAAATTCAAATGCAAAAACATTGCATTTGAATCTTAGATGTGCGTCAGGCTGCTTTATCAGTGGCACACAAGATGTGATGACGATGTAAATGTCATTGCATTGTAATGCTTTTCTTATCCTGTCCAGCTGAACCCACTAGATGTGGCGCTGCTACACTGTTAATTCAAAATATTGCGGAAAAAGAGAACATCGATGCAGAGATGATGCTGTTTACGTCAAAACTGAAACCAAGCCATTCACAAAGAACGCATATTTATCGCATTCTCTAGAGAGGGATATCTATCCCCGTTGCACTCGTGTCTCGCACAAGAGACCCGCGTGTTTAGAAGGCCATGTAAAATGAATCTAAGTTCAACTTTCAAAAAACATATCTTGAGACTTAATAGTGATTTGTCCCAATCCCACTGCTTCTCATGTTTTAAATGAAAAAAGTACTCTTTGTGATTGTTTTTCGGGCCTTTGCATTAAACTATACATACATACACAATGCTGTTTTGTTTTTAATTGTTTAAGCAACTAAATTAATTATATATGGTTTATAAACATTCATTTAAACATTATGCACTTTTTTCAAAGATAGTTGTATTTTACTGCTTTGAAGAAACGTGCATTAGTAATATTTTGCTCGATGTGCCCTCTTGTGGCCTCAGGAGAGAAGCCAAAAGCTTCTGCAGCCCTAACCCTAACACTACCCGATATTTTATTTTCAACTTTTGATTATTTTCTAAATTTTTATTGAAAATATATGCCTTTCCCATGTGGTAAGAGATGCAAAAAGGGAGAAGAATGAGTTCGGCACAAGGCAGATTCTAACTCGGGTCGCTCATGTCAGAATACAGTATGCACTTTATAATCTACGCCCCTAAAGCCATCGATCAGCAGCCTTCTTTTGTAATGTTGTCCAGTCCAACCACACGCTCGTGGGTGGAGTTAGTGTAAATAACTCTCTTCCACTAATTTCTCTCCCTCAATTCTTTCCGTCTCAAAAACAGTATCACGTTTTATACTTATTTTCATGACACTTTATAACAGTACAAGTTTTCTGCAAAAAAAAAGCATCAGAAAATAGTTTATAATATAATTATTGCATTTAAGAACACTGAAAATTATTTAAAAAATGATACAAAGGAGTTAAACAAATCTTATTTAATTATTTAAAATGCTTCTTAAAGAGACCTTGTCCTGTGGTGTGACAGTACAGGGTCACACCGGTGGACATTATCTGTCACACTACAGGACGTTTCAGCCTTTTGAGTCAATTAACGGAGTGTCTATTTACACTAAGTGCAAACTGGCAGAGGCTATTTACACTAACTCCACCCACAAACGTGCTATAGGGCTAGTCAACACTATAACAAACGGCTATTAGACGTCAGCTTCAGTGGCGTAGATGGATGCGTAAAGCATGTAGAGTAGTGTTTTTGATGCGATTGACTCGGGTTCGAATCCACCTTTTACCAAACTTTTTTTCCCTCCTTTTCAAATCTCATATCTCATCGTAAAGGCATTTATTTTCAATAAAAAATAAGGAAATAATCAAAAAGTTGAAAATAAAGTATCGGGTAGGGTTAGGGAAGGTGTAGGGAGGGTTTTATTGTCCTAAGTAGGTGGCATCCATTTAATAATTTGAATTAAAATTATAACCTACACTCAATACGTTGATATTGCATACTGTTTTATAATGTACTACAATACTGAGGTACAGATAATTGCCACTATTTGCAATAAGTAGTATAAATAGCAGAAAATCCTGCTATTTTAACAGTGTAAATAGAATCTATCGCTATTTGCACTTAGTGTAAATAGCCTCTGCCGTCAATGAATGAGCTTGCTATTCAGAGCTAACCTGTCATTAGTGGTTAGCAAGACACAGTTGCATATATTTCCATGATTAAGTTGTTTAACATACAGTTTTTAATTAAAAATATATATAATTTAGGGGTGTCACACCAAAGGACAAGACAACATACTTCTGTAGCGGTTCCAAAAAAGTTAAATATTTGAAACTAAAATCTTTGAAACTTCACAGGGGGCTTCAGTAACATGATCATGAATGGAGTCCTTCAACTAACTGTTTTCTCTGGAATTGGCCGAATTAAAATCAGGATTTGGTGTCACACCAGAGGACCTGGCTTTCAGAGACAAAATGTATACATTTCCTACGCTTTCAGAAATACATGGATGAAAAAAAAATTATTTGTCATTTACTAAAACAGACACTTGTACAATTATGCTGGAGGTATTTATTAACATTATTTCGCTTTTCTTTTTAGTTTATAAAAGTTGCAATTTATTGAACCATGCCTGAGACAACAGGACAATTTTGAGATTTGGCTCCAAAAAAAAAAAAAAAAATAAATCAAATAACAATGCAGCAGGTCCATGTGAGACAAACAAATGTTTAAAGATTTACAGCATTTTAAATAATGACAATATTAATTATATTCATTTTTATCTTGTGGGACTAATATATATATATATATATATATATATATATATATATACTTATATATAAATTTATACAGCTGAATGTTCAATTACGAAAAAGTTAAATTACTGGACCCACAAGAAAACTGAGAGAAATCGCAGTGGAAGGAACGAGCCTAAGGGCACTATCTTTTTCTATTAAAAAGTGTGTTTTTGGAAAGCTTTGTCAAATGTAGGCCCTGACTGTATAGAGCAGTACCTGGGGAGCAGGTTTCTGTGCTGCTTCCACTGGTGTCGAGCTCTCTGTCTCTGCCTGAGGTTGTTAAACTGCAGTGTGAGAGTGATGCCCAGCTGCAGCAGGGACAGGGCCCCCAGCAGACGGTAACTGTTACTGATCCGCGGGTCATCGCCAGACACATTTCCCACTCTCAGCTAAAGAAAACACAGTAGCTCACACAGTAATGTCATGTACACTATTGTTCAAAAGTTTGGGGTCAGTATTTTTTTTTTCCCCAGAGAAACATGCATACGTTTATTCAGCAAGGATGCATTAAATGGTTCAAAAGTGACAGTAAAGACATGTATAATATTACAAAAAATCTGTATACTTTAGTACCATGGTACTTTGCTTTCATACAATACTTTTTTTTTTTTTTTTTGTAAGGGATGTAACATAAACCCCTACTGTACTACCGTGCTTTATTAATACAACATTAAGGATTTTATTCCCACAATATTGACTTTATAATAATTACAGAACAAATACTTACATAACTAACACCTGCAGCTCTTTTGCCGATGTGGTAAAAGGCTCCGGTGATGTAAAAGACAGCCACATGTAGTCTGTTCAGCAGTGTGATCCCCTGCTGCAGGGCAAATACGAGCGGAACCAGAGCCTTCCTCTGAGACTCCGTCAGCATCCCTACTGCTCTCTGAATCCACAGCCGCACATGTGACACCGGCCCCCAGGTCCTGCTCGTCTGAGGTGCTTCTGCTTCCAGCTCATTCTCAATGCAGATCAAGACCTTGTCTAAAAGATAAGGCACAAACGTGTGGAAGAAGATGAGCGCGGTTCTGCGCATCCGCGAGGGGATTCTTCTCTTGCTGGGGTCCACCTGAATGATGCTGACATACTCCTCGCCCAGCGTCTGATAGCCTGAATGAAACGGACCACAGAACAGGGCTCTCAAATTCAGCAAACACTCATAAGAGGAACACATCAGCAGTGCTGCAATGCAAGAGAATAACTCACCAGATAAAGTGGTTAAGACATAATATGTCAGATCAGACAGTAATTCAATTTCCTTTCTCCACTGAAGCCAGCGTCTGGAACCTCAAGAAAAAAATAAAAACAGCACAAATCTTTGAACAAACAGCTCTATTAAAGATTTCCCTTTTTAAAATAAAAATACAGAATAGGATACTACTCTTGCAGTATGTAGTATGTATACTGTGTGGATTCAAAATATATAAATATTAGGGATGCACCGATGTATATTTATCGGCAGATTTTTTTTTTTTATTTTAAAGCCATCGGCATATCGGAAATAGTATGAAAAGGGCCGATACCGATGGTTTATTAATTAATGCATGGAGACAACGAGTTACAATGGCAGTGTTAGAGTTTATCTGAGGATATGTCACGAACTGCCAAGCATTAGGCCTACATTTAAGTGAAAATGAATGGCAGGTAATTTGCAGCTTTTCGTTTGAAACCAGTGTAGAACCTAGATTCACACAAGGCCACATCACGCACCTGCAGCGTTTCTGTGAACGGAGAAAACAGAATAAAACAATATAGGCTACACAGAATGGAACATATTGGCCTATACACAAAATATATTGCACTTAATTCATTAACAGATTACGACATTATCGAAATCATTAACAAAACGAAAGAAAAAAAATTGTGCTGAGTTTTGGATAATTGTAACACGCTCCTAAGTTCATGAAAAAAAAAAAAAAAAAACTTTTTCTTTATTTTACAAAAGCTTTACAGTTTTGAATGATGTTTCGCTACAAACCAGCGTTGGTATGGCCATAAATTAGAGTAACAGTTGCAGTGATCGCATCGCTGCCTCACACACACATACAACAATTTTTTGCTAATTTGACATCACCACCTGTTAGAAACATAAAAAACTACACTGCTTAATTTAAAAAGTACCCCGTAGTACCTCACTGCTGATATAGCCTGTATCTGTGAAGGACGATGGTTTACGTCGATAATGCGAGTGAAGAACAAAGCCTAAAGCTTACATAATAAATAATAGGTTAGCATCCAGATACTTTGCGAATATGCAAACATTTGGATTCACGCAGAATGAGAGAGGTAGGCTTCAGTTTAGTTTTAAAATTAATTTGTTTTGGCTTGATGCTTATATTTAGCCTAAATACAGCTTTAGAGGATTTGTTGTGGAGAGAAGGGAACTAAAATAGCATAATTGTTTTTGTAATTTTGCTTTTATTTATCATTATTTAAGCCTACATTATTTCTGAATGTAATAATAAAATGCATCGTACAGTCTGCTAATTTAGGATGGTTTTTCCTCTCAAAACGCTTATAGGAGTAGCATTTCTTTTTATCCATGCTGAAAAGTTTGTAAATATATTGAAAAAAAAAATTATGTTTTTATTGGAATTTTATTTTATTTTTTTCCTTTTGTTTAATACATTTGGTCTTTGGTAAATCTACCAGTTTTTTTTTTTTTTTTGAGTAAATTAAATGCTGTATTTTATTATTATTATTGGCAAAGAAAAAGTTTTAAAAATAACATTATTAACCGGTATGTTTTTCTACTCAAACTGGTTTCACAGAGGAACACAGGAACAGAAACATTCAAATAATATAATTTTTATAAAAATATTTTTGTTTCATTCATATATATATATTATGAATTTATTATTTTTAGAGAAAAACCTTTCTAATATTCATTTACAAATTTCCAAGTTAAGGGTTTTCATTGTGAATGTTACATATTATAATTGCTATTAGTTATAATATATATATATATATATATATATATATATATATATATATATATATATATATAATCATATTTTCAATTCATATATATATATTCAATTTTAGTAATTAGTTTAATGTAATTTTATTATATGTCACATCATATCAGTATAATTTCCCAATATATATATGTTACTCTGTCTATGTGCAAATGACACAGCTACTTAAATGTAATTTCCATGAACGGTAGCAAAACACGACGTTTAGTTGAAAATGATGGGAAAGCGTCGTTTAAAAATGAAATAATACATTTTAAAAGTACTAAATACTAAATTACGACTGTTTTGGTGCAAGACATGTTGACTGTTATAAGTAGTTTTTTAGGCAAGAATATATAGGGGAAAAAATGTAAGCAAAATATAAATGTGTAGAATATGCATTTTAAATAAGTCAAACTCCTGCTTTCACGTGTGTTTGTGGGTGATTTACCCGCGAGTGTGTGGAAGAGCTCATTGGCGTTGTTCGTCAGGTTGTTCTGGTAGAACTCATCCTTCTGACTCGAGCGCATCAGCTGCGGCTGGTTCGCCGGAACTAGAGGCATTGCTCTGCTCGGTGTATTTACTAGCAACCCATCTATCTCATGTGACAAAAACGGGGATCTGTTACGTTTATTATTCTGTTTACTGGTCTAGCTCAGTCTCCCAACTGTGCATGCTTCTAACACTTCCGTGTTTAGTCACGTGATGCTCATACGAGCCCTCCATTGGCCGGTTGGAAACAGCCGCTCTGCTGATTTGAGATCAGTTTTGCTGTTGCAGTCAGTAGCAAGTCTACACTACTTACGACTTGAGGACGCAAGCGAATAATTACATTTGGAAAATGATTTACTAACGTTCAAACGGTGAGAAAAATGTAGTTACGATCCTAAATGAAAATACTATCTAAAACTTTGGCGAGGTTGAAAACATACGTCTTCAGTAATTCCATTTAGTCAATTTTTAAATTAATTTTACTTTATTCATTTCTTTTACAATATAAATCGTGTGGTTATGTGACTGGTTCCTAATATGTAGTAGCTAACGTTACTGTTATTATTTATTTCGCCATCCTGCTTTTCAAATAATACATTACTATTAAATATGAGCAAAATTTGAACTCACTAGAGGTCAAAAACTTGATTAAACCCATCTGAAGCTTTGAACTTTTTAAAGCTGACCATACTTTCGACACGTTTGTCAGTCACGAGCGAATAGGAATAGGGCTATTAGTAAAAACTGCTGTATGCTATGCAGCAAAAACTATATGTGACCCTAGATCACAAAACCAGTCATAAGGGACTTTTTTTAATCGAGAAGCTGAATAAATAAGCGTTCCACTAATTTATGGTTTGTTTGGATTTGACAATATTTGAGCGAGATACAACTATTTGAAAATCTGCAATCTGAGGACAAATAAATAAATAAAAAAAACACCTTTAAAGTTGTCCAAATTAAGTTCTTAACAATCTATATTACTAATCAAAAATTAAATTTTGATATATTCAGGATAGGTAATTTACAAAGTATCTTCAAGGAACATGATCTTTACTTAATATCCTAATGATTTTTGGCATAAAAAAAAAAAAAAAAAAAAAAAAAATATATATATATATATATATATATATATATATAATATATATATATATATATATATATATATAATATATATATATATTTATAATTTTGACCCATACAATGTGTTGTTGGCTATTGCTACAAATATACTTGTGCAACTTAAGACTGTTTTTGTGGTCCAGGGTCACATATGCTGTAATAAATCCATAAGAGCCTTATTCCAGTGAAACGTTGTCTTGTCCGAATCAGGAGCGAAATGTATCCACAGACTGAGAACTGTTTACAAGTGAAAACAGTTCTAAACAAATATGTTGTGGATTTTGATGTTAGAGAACAACAGAAGATGTTTTCTTTTTTCACTGGAGGAAGCATAATTATGGATTATCGGCTTGTATTTTAGCCAGAAGCTAAAAAGTTACATAATGTCTTAATTATTAAATTAAATTTATGCATTTAGCAGACGCTTTTATCCAAAGCGACTTACAGTGCATTCAGGCTATCAATTTTTACCTATCATGTGTTCCCAGGGAATCGAACCCCCAACCTTGCGCTTGTTAATGCAATGCTCTACCACTTTAGCTACAAGAACACTATTATGAAAATTATGAAACAATTATAACAATAATAACAATTATGAAATTGTTTCTTACAAACATGCAGCTTTTCACTTCAAAAGACGTTAACTGATGGACTGGAGTGCTGTGGATTACTTGTGGATTATTGTGATGTTTTTATCAGCAGTTTGGACTCTCATTCTGACGGCACCCATTCACTGCAGAGCATCCGTTGGTAAACAAGTGATGCAATGCTATTTCTCCAAATCCATTCCCACAAAGAAACAAATTCATCTACTTCTTGGATGAAATTTTGTTTTAGCACAGTAAGCTCACGCAGAGCACATACATTATTTCTCATAAAAAAAATATATTTTATTATTTTATTAGGATTTTGTGTTACAATTTCCGCAGTGTGATAATATAATGAGTTGCATTGCAGTTTCACTTTGCATTGCAGCTTCAAACTGCACTGTCAGTACAAAAATATGCAAAAATGGTACCTTTAGAAGGTACAGAGAGCACTGCCCAGTTGTACCCCTAAAGCCTTTAATACAGTTGTATGAGTGATGTGGTTTTAGCTATTCACCGCCATTGTCAACAATAAATATGGCTATTGTCAATGAGCCATTACAAAATTAAACCCATTTATGAATCCATATATTTTAGTTGCATTATTCTTCTTTATCCACTTTACTCTCATTTGTTCTCTCTGTTTAGCTGTTCACAAGTCATCTCCTTTTACAAAGCTGTAAAACCTGTTTTTTTGTTACTCTAATGCACTGAGATCAACCCAAACCATTAAAATTCAAAACACACACACACACTAAACATCTTTATTCAGCCCTTTCCTAAGGCCATAATAAGGTCAGACAGCAGTTTTTGTAAATGCTTGTGGAAGGCTGTGTACTCACAGTGGCAGTCAAGGAAGCACTCCTATGTTTACACTTGAGCATAGGAAGGCTTTCTTTCTCATTCAGACGCTCATGTGACTTCTTGCAGGCAGAGGCGAGATTGTGCAGAGGGCAGCTGAGGAGACCTGAGTGCAGATGAAGCTGCAGTACAGCCATCTGAGGTAGGATGAAATGAATAATTTAATTAAGAGTCTGCTTGGTAAATACCAATGCACCATGGTTTTTTAGTAATGCATAGATGTTGTGGTAGCAGAGAACTCACTTTATAGTTTTCAGCCAGGATTTGCATCTGGAGCTCTAGTATGAAAATATTGCATTTTTCAAAATGTGGTTAACTAGTATATTAACTTTATATAGTATGCAGATGAAGTGTAACTAATTGTATTGAATACGCACTTGTTGGGTTTTTCAACTCTTTAAAGTATGTTTTTTTAAAAACTCCACTTGTAGATAATATAATATTAATTAAATAAAAAAGGCCACTTAAGTGCACTTAAAGAGAGACACTTGAATGTTTCATGTTTCTTAACACGCTAAAGTACATTTTTAACAAGTGCACTTTGTAATAATTACAATTATTGAATGACTTTAAATTACATTTTAAATCATGTTTATTTTGATGCTGACTAACATACTAAAGTGCACATGCGCTAAGTGTGTTATTCAATGTTGCATTGTTAATATATTTTAAATTTACTAAATTGTATCTTCATCATAACAGATGTGTAATTACAAATATGTTTAAATACATGAGTACACATTTCAATAGAAATTACATTAAAAAGTATATTTTAGTGCTTGTCAGTACATATGGAAATACACTTTTACCATTTTTCAAAGACAATAATATTACTGTACATATAAAGATGTACATAAGTCCTACTTAAGTAGGTCAGAAAGCATTCTAAAGTCGCAGCTTATTGCATTTAATAGAAATTTAAACTAGAATACTTTTTTATTGAATTGCAAATTAGATAAAGTTTGTGTCATTACATTCAGTTCATACTAAAGTGCATGTTTTTAAAGTATATTATAAGCATTCTTTTTATAATACAGTGACGCAAGCAATTCATGACTTAAAAGTGGTTATTTGAACTAGGATGACAATGTGATTTAATATTAATGGCGTTTGTGGAAAATATTGTATGCGATTACACATAGAAACACTTAAATGTGGATAAGTGACGCAATCGTTCCAACTTCGAACAGGATGTCTTTTGCAACTCACAGTATTGAAGCTGAAATCAATTTCAAGGGAAGTCAAGCATATGATTTAGGTCCTATGATGATAGGTGGCACAAGAAGTAGACATTCTGTTGTGGATGTAAACTCAAGTTATTTCAAGGCATAGGCACACTTTGCTCATTCAGTGGTGGGGCAATAAAATATCAAATGGTTTTATGGAAAGGACTTTGAACCCTTTTTGTGTTGATTTATGAATGCACAGGAGAAAGCGTGAAACATCAAGACACCGAAGAACAGTTGCTCCGTTGTGCACTGCCCATTTAGTTGCTTCTATTAAAGAATCCCAGAGAGCGAGATTAGTCATTAAATTCATATTACCATGGTTGCATAACAGCATTTAATCTGTTAATGTGTGTAATGGGTAACTGATTTGCCTTTAACTTATTTACCTGACGTATTTGAAACACATCTCTACACACAAAATGACGGGATTTTAAACGTTGCATCACTGTTCTGCTCTATCATTATGCCATTGTGTATGAAGACAGAGTTCAAAAACCTAAATGTAAAGGACTGAAATACTACTCAAAGCATTTCAATCTCAATTTAAACTGATTTAAACAACAAAATAACTAAAGTTCCTTTAACAATCCTAATACTTGCAGACAATACGGGCCATTTCCTATACGCTCTAGCCATATCCCGCCCACCTGTGCAAAGACTCCTCTGCCCTTACTTGTCCTATTTCGACGCAGGGAGAACTGTTGCTCCATAAAGGAACACCCACTGTGTGCAAAGAGCTTTCAAATGACAACTTCCTTTACCTTCAGTGTGGAGCTGTGTGCCTGAAGCTTTTGCCTGCAATGAAAAAAGGCATGTTCTTTGTACGAAAGTGGATCGGAGCTGTAAAACTGGTGCCTGGAGAAGTGTTTTACTCGCTCTCACATCATCTCCAGATCACACTCTGAACTACCTGCTTCTGTTCCCTCAACACCCCCGTTCACAAAGGTAACGTGAGACTTCACAATACTTTTTCTTTTTAACATTTAATGAGGACGTGAAGGAGATTTCAGTCGTCTGGCACATTTAACATGCCTGCACAGACATGAAACTGGATTAAAGATTGGGAAGTTAGTTTCAGAGTTTCACTTGGGCTTTTTTTCTCTGAGAGTTTTGTATTCTGAAACCCAACACTTCTCTTTTGGGTGCTCAGGTAGAAAGAATGAGGAGAAGAAAGACAGGATGAAGTTTTGAGGGGTTGTTGTTGTTGTCTTTCTGTGATTGGATGTGACATTGTGTGGGTTAATCTCATCAAAACATGTCCAGGTCACATTTCACCCCAAAATAGAAAAGAAATATGAAATTGTATTAAGAATTCAAGCTTACTTACGCTTTATTAAGAATTTATTTATTTATTAGGGCCTTTATTTTTTGCATTATGAAATAATTTTCATGACATGTTTTGATATGTTGACTAGCATAATAAAATGCACGTTAAACATTAATCATATTTCAGGGACAATAGAGTAATTATGTCCTACATATGTGGGTCAAAAAACACTTTAAAGTTCAGCTAACTGCATTTAATATAAATTTAAATTATAGTACTCTTTCATTTTAATTCAATTAACATGCAGTTAAGTGTCTGAAAACATTACATTCAGTTTTTTAAAGTATATTATTTTCATAATACATTTAATTTTTTTTAAAGTATGTTAAAGTATACCTCTTTTTACAAGGTTTGGTTGATTGTAAACAAGTTGACATTTCATCACATTTCCCCTCACAAATTTTCAGGAAAATAATGCATTTGTAAGTTATGCTTTAGATTTTTTTAAAATAATTTATGTTATTATTATTATTATTATTATTATTATATGAATATTCTTATTAGATTCTCGTTACTGTAATGCATATGCTTATTATATTTTTGTTGCATTTCTTTTTTCACATTACTGTACAATGAGATTTTTTATATATTTATAGAAAATTTGTTGAAGAGCTCTTTTTCATGTTTTGATATGTTGACTAACACACTAAAATGCATCTAAAATATCCCAATTTCAAAGATGATAGGAGGAATTATGAAATTAATAATAAAGATGTATTTAATGTGAGTCAAAAGATGCTTTACACTTCAGTTAATTTGATTGAATATAAATGTAAACTATAATACATTTTCATTTAATTGCAATTAACAAGCAGCTAAATGACTGAGAACATTACATTCAGTGGACACTTTTAAAGTATATTATTTCCATAATAAGTTTTTTTTTTTTAATTATGCTTAAGTATACTTCTTTTCACAATGTGTATTTTCTGATGAAAATAATGCATTTTGTTTTACTTGAGTTTTTGATCATTTCTATAAATATCACTGATTATTCTCATTGGATTCTCAGTACGGTAATGCACTGGTTTTTCTTGCATATTCATTGCAAGTAACGTAACTGTGTCCTGATTTTATTTTATTTTATTAGTTAGGTAATATAATCACAGGTGTCCTCTATATAAACATCCAAACGGTGTTCTCTGCTTACTCACAGGAGAAACCTGATTTAATCTGCATCTGTTAAACTGACCCGTGCCTCAGGCTAAACATGAATCAGACAGCCATAAATTAAAACCTAACCAGTGTATTAAGGCAGGGAACACCCTGCTATCTGTGTCATTTCAGATGTTTATGTGCAATGGTTATAATTCAAAGGAGTTGCTTTGGTTCCATTTAAAGTAGATTTTGTTTGTCAGTGTGGGCGACACAGTCATGCTCCTGTTTCCTTTGGAAATCTCAGCCCAAACACTGTGTGATGTAGGACGTCTTGCGGGTTGCAATGCGAACCGGTCGGTTGAAACTGAAATAAAAGCTCTATTGTGTCATGCTCTCTGTGTAGTGCTGAGCAACTCTGAGCGATCGGCGGTCACCGAGCTGGTATTAGCTTACACATCTGCTGTTCGCCCTGCATCATCTACACAACAGTTAAGAGAAACAAGTATGAGCCAGGGTCTTTTGGCTGTCTGATACTGGAATGTTGTGTGTGTTTGGTTCAGCCAGATTGGCCAGATCTCATGTTACATTGCGTATTGAGAGCATTGTGTTGTGTGCAGGCTTGTTCTCGGGGGATGTTCACATCAACCATGTGTCTTTGTTATTGCTTCATAAAAAATGGCTTAACGTAGCTGAAAGCAAATAATCTGCACCTTTGATCGATGGTGACACTCTTTTTGTCTTATATTAGTTGAAGGGAAGGAAATTAAGGACAAACATTTGCATACTCACACTGTGCTTCTTGTCAGCGCTGTGCACACAATGGCTTTTGTGTGTCTTTCAGTAGCAGATTTAAAGAGGTGCCGGGGTCCGAACGGACGTTTTGTGAGGCCATGCATCTTCCTTACTTCCTGTAAAACTGAGGTTCAATTGTCTGTGCCTCTGCTTTGAACCTGAAGTGAATGAGAGTCAGTCTGTTCTGATTCATACTGAAATCTCTGACCTATTTCAGTCACTGAGCTTCAGATACCTTTGATGTCACATAAATATTGAAGATACAAGTGAACCTCATGAAAAAAGTTAGATTTCACCCCAAAAGGAACAAATTTCATTGCACATTTCACCCCTAAATACAAGTATATTCATTGTGACATTGATTTTTACTGATTGATTTGATTCTTACTGTATTGCATCCATAAGGTAGATTCATATGCTGTACTTTACTGTAATATTTTGTGTTTTTAATGCAGCATAAATTACAGGTAGTACAACAAATTCTTGATATGTAATAAATTGACAGTTAATGAAATGTAACTATTATTCTTATTATTGAAGAAAAAAATCACAACCAATATCTAAAAAGGTTTACTGAAAACATAAATCAAATATACCTAGTGAAACACAAAACAGACCACAAGTAAAAACATTTCATTCTTGACTTTCTTGTTTTGAATCAATGTACCTGATAATTTTTGACATGCTGTATATGGCTTGGGATGGTTTTAATGATTCCCCTCATACTATATCACATTACTTGAAGCATGTTTATATAATGCATTTACTGTAAAGGTATTCCTAATGCATTCATAATGCCATAATATATATATTGTATTATGTTTCTAGTGAGTAATTATTGTCACAGTTATTGCATGAATAGAATACATGAAGATACTCAGGGTAGGCCCTTAAAGAGTATAATACATTCACTATAACGATTACAGTAAATTGTTGATGTGTTAATAACGCATTACTCATTTAATGTTAAGCCATGAATAGTTAAGCATTGTAGACTATTATAGCTATTTTAATGCAGTACAGTTTTCATTATGAAACAATGCATAAAACCTTAACTGCTTCAATGCTGTTGATCGGACAAGCCTTGTGAAGTGTGCTTAATTGTTTTGAATGTGCACTTCTAGTGTGCTTCAAGTCTTAAAAGAATAAAACTGTACTTGCAAATAATATATTAATAAAATAAAAGGCCACCTAAAGAGAGTATACTTTCATGATACGTTTAGAAAGTTCTCTTTGTAATGATGTCAAATTGAAAGTTTCATTTTAAAGTACATTTCAAAACTTTGTTTTAATCGTCTTTTGTCATGCAGAAGTGCACTTATTTTGATGTGTTGACTTACATGCTAAAGGGTGTTATTTGATATCACAATTAAATGCGGAGCCCCGTACATGGCATGCAGGAAAAATAGTAGGCTAAATCGTGTGCACGATATACTATTTCATTCCCTCGATTTATAAATTGTGCGCACGATTTACAAATTTGTTCCCTCAATTTGCTAAAGCGTGCACATGACTTATAAATCGAGAGAACGAATTTGTAAATTGTGTGCACAATTTAGAAAATCGAGGGAACGAAATAGTAATCGTGTGCATGTTTTAGTACATCGAGGGAACGAATTAGTAAATCATGCGCAAGATTTATTTATTTTTTCTTGCATGTCGTGCAGGGCTCCGTACATCTTAAATGTACTAAATTGTAACTTAATCATTAAGTTCCAAATCAATTTAAATGCATGACATTAAAGAATATGTTAGCTAGCATAAATTCTTATCAGTACAAGACAACAGAAGTTGAAATAAAGATAAAGACTTACTGAAAAGTGGGTCAAAAAACACTCTTAAGTTCATCTAATGGCATTTAAAAATACATTTAAACTATAATACATTTTCTTTTAATTGTGTAATTTAAATGACATGCAATTAAGAGTTTGAAAACATTAAAGTTACTTCACACTTAAGTCATTGTATCATTGTAAAGTGTTTTATTTCTGTAATAAGTACACTTTTTAAAAGCTTGCGTTCCAATGTGTGCTTCTTTTCACAACATTAAAAAGGCCTGTATTGCTTTAAGCATACATTTACAATGCATTAAATATACAGGCATCAAGTGAAGTGTTTCCAAATAGACCGCCATTGTTTTGTCTACTGAGGAATGTAGTGGATCCTAAGCCAGACAGATTTGTTTCAGCTGAGAGCGAGGGTCGTGTTTTAGAGGGAGGGGATCGTGTCATCGCCTGGTCTGTTACCTGAGGGCCAGGTGTTACATGGCTGACACGTCCAGTCCTGCATCCTCAGGTATCAACATGTCACGTCAAACACAACGAACACTCAAAGTGAACATTACAGCCATTGTTGACACGTCTCCAGCACAGCTCCCACTGAAGTCCCACTCCTGACAGAATGGAGAAAGACGTCCTGTAAGAGATCAGCGCTGATTATAATGGGAGTGTTCAGCTGTTCACTGCTCTCTAGATCTGACAGGCAGCCATGCAAAAATAAAAAAAATAAAAGATGAGACTTTAGGGGTTGCATCATTTGTTTGGAATCTCTACTGTAATATGAAAGTTTCCATTCATTCCTATGTTTATGTGATACACTTCACTGTGTGTTGCTGTGACATGTTACCATGGTAATACTATATTATATTGGACTTGGTTCCAAGAGAATACCATGTTTTTTGAAAATGCACCATGGCAACAGATTTTGTTTTGGTTTTGTCACTACGATAATATCATGATCTTTAGGATATAGTACCATGATAATATCATGTTTTTCTGGATATTGCACATGTTTTTTGGACCTGTACGATAGCATTTTCCGTGGCCATTTTTCAGGGGGTGTGTTTTAAAACTGACATTAATGAGAAAAATAGAAGTATTAGAGAGTTTAGACTCAGTTACATTTAAAATCTTTATATTTTATTTGGAAACTGGAAATAGATAGAAACAAGTGTGCATTTGTGCACAGATAGATTTATATCGAAGTACCACAGTATTGCCTTCTTTTACTGCCATTGTAGACCTGCTTTCTGTGAAGCACATCAGGAGTTTATATGGTTTAGTCCAGCCTTATTTGTCAACCTTAACCAGGAACCAGCATTATTACTTTATGCTAAACTACTTTTTACCTATTTTTAATTCCTTACCACAGATCACAGTCAGTCTTTAAAAAGTCATATAACTTTTAGTAAATGACAAATTAACTACTTTTCAATACTAATTTGAAAATATCCAATGCATTTTGCATATAATGCATTTTAATACACACACATACGCACACATTTAATAGTATATATTTAATGGAATTTCTCTTTAGATGATTTTCTGTGTTTGTGGTCAATCAATTATTTCTTAGTTTATTACATTTTTGGATGATGTCTTTAAAATGTAAAATTCTAGTATAAGTAAATTTGTGTTTGTGTGAAAGTCTTGTGCTCTGTGTTCACAGGTGTGCTTCCCTCTGCAGGTGTGGTTTTGCTGCAGGTCATTGGCACACTGATCTCGTGTCTACAGGTCAATTACTGGCTGTGGAGCTCCGTCAGACGGTTGTAGCACACCTCCAACCACAATCACTCCCAAACCCAGACGCTGAACATCTGCTGAACGTCCTGCTGTACACTAGAAACCAGAGGAGCTTTCTTTTTTATCAAGAGCATCAACAGATAACTTTGTCAGGAATCTGTAGAACCGGAGTCACACATGACTGTTTCTGGGGCTGCTGATTGCATTTGCATGTGAATTTCTTTTGAATGAAAACAAGCTAAGCAATATGGATACAGTCTCTCTGAACACCTCCCTGTTCTCTGGCAGTCAGAGCATCAGTGCGGATTCTCCCAGTTTGTCCATGAGATCTGTAAGCTTCATCAATGACACGGATTCGTCCCGCAGCAGCAGCACACTCTTACACTGGAACTTCTTCCTGGCCACCAACTACATCAGTGTGGGTGAGTCAAACTTGTTTTTATAAAGAAGAAAAAAAATTGTCTGAGGTCAATGTCACTATTAACTAGTCGCTTATTAGCATGCATATTAGCAGCACACATGTTGTTTATTCTGCATGACCATATTGTGCATCTCTTAGTCCTGCCTCATACCTAAACTTAACAACTAAACTATTAATAAGCAGTAAATTAGGAGTTTATTGAGGCAGAATTCATAGTTAATAGTGAGAACTGGTTCCCAACTATTGTATGATCAAAAAAGAGAAGTTAGCTGGACGTCTTTACAGGTTGTTTTAAACCCATTTTGTCAGAGGAACACAAAAGTAGAATCGTTTAATTCTTTACAAAGCTTATTTTATACAGCATTAGATAATAGGGACCACATCTGTCATAAAACACACAAACACACACAAGCTAAATAAATTAATCCCTTCCTTCAAATCTTGGGTCTCCATATTTATATTCATTTACACTAAATTTAATAATTCAGTAATGACATAACTTTTTTGATGAACGATTCCGATTCCTGGCTACTTTCTTCGCTCTTCCCATATAGCAATATATATATATAAATATTTTCAATATATTTTTAAATATATACAAAAAATGTGCGTAATTTTATATTTGCGTAAATATATTTTCTACCAAAAAGATAAAATATATAATATATTTTTATATATAATATATTATATAAATATAATATATATTTTAAAATACATATTTTGCTCTATATATTTCAGTAGAAGCAAATACATATGCATGTCACATATGAAGAAAAACTTTGACTAAAACTTGTCTATAACGCCTATGAACATATAACAAATTTGACAAAACGTCAGTAAGGAACATAAGTTTAAAATGCTCCAAAAAATGCAATATATATAAATATATATATATATATATATATATAATATATATATATATATATATATATATATATATATATATATATATATATATATATATATATATATATATATATATATATATATATATATATATATATATGAAATATTATAAATTTGATCTCTAGTAGGCCATCTGCATGTTGTATCTGGTCTAAATGTAGGCTACTGTAAACTGGAAATGTATACTCTTGTCCCTGAAATATATTTTGACATGAAACTTAATATATTTTCTATTTCATAAATATATTTCATTGAGGTTTATCGATTTGCAATATTTCAAATATAATTTGGTTTAAATATATATATATATGTGCGTGTGTGTGTGTGTGTGTGTTTTAATTTTTTTTTATTTTTATTATATATATATATATATATATATATATATATATATATATATATATATATATATATAAAACTTTATATATAGGGATGAATATTTGTATGAAGGAATGCTTTCAAACTCCAGGCATATTTTGGAATGAGATTTGTGTTCCATAATATCTGTAGCTAAAGTCATCAAATATTTCTAGAGACTGAACATTCAATCACAGAGCTCTGCCGCCCAGATTCTTCTCAAACATGTTGTACTCTCTTTTTTTTTTCTGCTGGTAAAAGATGTCGAACATCTCCTGAATCACCACGTGTGATCCCCTTAATGAATCACTCATTATTCACGAAGCTCTTGAAGTGTATGTTTATGATTACTGTCTGTGGTGCAGTGATCAGTTCATTAGCTGTGTCTGACTCACTGGTGTATGTGAGGTTATCTCTCAGATCAGCTAATCGCATAGTACAGAGTCTCAATCAGATAAACAGCTTCTGCTGACAATCCTCAGACTTTCAGTTTGCTGCAGGAACCAAGGATTTGTGTTTTGTGGTTTGTGTAAAGCCCCCATAGCATTAAAAAGTGATGATTGCATAAGTGAACGATGAGAAAACAGTGGAAGGGCTCTTTAGGACACAGTGTTAGCATTAGTAATGTTGCGCATAGGAAATTAGTGTTTGTTGTATACATCCATTTATTTGGGCTTAAAAAGCTGAGTTATAATATACACAGTTTATGATACAAATTGTAATAATATTCTGGGTTCAGAGTAAGCAACAGATTTTAATCATTTTCAATGTAAGTCTATGGAGAAAGATACTGCACCAGGATGAATGTTACTATTCACAGTATTTGAGTTATTTCTGGTCAAGCGTTTCATACTCTTGAGTCTTGATAAGTTCTAAACTGCCATGACACATCTCTTGTAATGCTCATTTCTGCATCACAGACATGTAAATGTTAGAAAGTTAATCACCGTGAACAGTTCTCTTGGATTTATTAAGCTTAAATGTGCTTGCTGTCTCAATTACTGCTAATTACTTTTAGATTTTGACTCACAAATGAAAACGATTTGCAGCATCATCAGGATTCCATAACACTGACAGAGTGACACATTTCACTTAAAGGTCAGTTAAAAGCTGTCATATGAAATCAGGCACACTTGATTTATTTTGACAACTTGTAAATGAATTTAACCTCATTTGTTCCAAGTGGGCAGATTGTTTAACGAATCACTGGCGGCTGTGTGAGCATTAGATATTTGTGTTCATTTAGAACTGAACTGAGAATTAGATGTCAGTTTAATTCCAGAATTGCTATTTGTGTAATATAAATGTGAACTTTAAGCAATATTAATGTATAATTATAATGTAATGTTATCTTTTGTTTTATGGGTTATGGTGGAATAATTATTTACATTAATTTACCCTGCAGAAAACAACATGAAGCATTATTAATTATGTATTTATTTATGTTTTCTTGCTAAACTTGTGTTGGAATAATGAAAATCCTCTTTAATAATGGATTTCTGTAGATTGTCATTCAGCAAATTTAGTAACACTTTAGGAACCAATTCTCACTGACTAACTAGCTGCTTATTAACATGCATTTTACAAGCATATTGGCTGTTTATTACTTATAAAGCACATATTATTTCCTTATTCTGCATTAGCACAACCCCATGCACTTACTATTATAATAACAATTAATTATGCATAATTACATGCAAGTAACCCTAACCATATAGTAAGTACATGTAGTTAATTAATATGACTCAGTAGTTAAATGTATAATTACATCGTAACTAGACAACTTCAAATAAAGTGTAACCATATACTGTCATAAGATCGTCTGAAACTTGACCAGGCTTTCTGGATAAAAGTCTTGTTACATTTATCAATGAAAACTTGCCTCTGCATGTTCTGTGTGAAGGATAATGCAAGTAACAAAGGTTTCCGTGCATTGAAGCTCCTTATCTTTGTTCAAAAGCACCTTAAATTCTTTGATCTTGGTTTAATTGTGAGTTCATGGGCGAACACATCACTTCACATCCAAACTGTGTCAAACTTTCCACTTCTGATTCCACCGGTAACTTGTCCCAACAGGCTATTGTCAGAGACAAGCACAAAAGCAAACAAAACCATAGGCCGCATTCATCATCATTATCATCTGCTGACAGAACATCTCAGACTCCCGTCGGGCGTTCATGCATTGATTACTCACCGGGCTCCATGACACTTCCTGTTAGAACATATTTTTGTCATACTTTCAGATTTTGATGCATATTGAATATCACACACCTTTGCACACAGCATATTATTAACAGTGAAAGCAAAGCTTCTTTCACGGATTTGGAAGTTGGAAGAAACAGTCTTGGTGAGATGTTTTCAGATCTCAAGATTCTGATTGGATCGTTCAGATGCCTTCTCTTATTATCCAATAGAGGGCAGAATTAGTCCTTTTGTGGTCTTACAGTAGATCTAATATTAATGACTGTGTTCAGAACAGCCCACTATCATTATCACTCTTATTATTTCTGCAGGATTAAGCATATACTATATAATGCACATTTTATGTGAATTTTGTGTATGCATATAAAATATGACCTACTGCATTTGACCAAATGTACAGCATACAACAAAGCACTGCTTAGGATACTGTTCCCCACAATGCAATGTGCTCAATCTGACCGTCCATTGCAGTGTAATGAATGAATTGAGTATAATATCAGCCACAAGTCCTTCTGGACTCTTTATTCAAACCTTAAAAATGTAAAACAAGTATTTAAATAATCCGATATGACAGGCTCGCTGAAGTACACATGCAAGTCATGCACAGTGTTGCACAATACAGTTTCACACAGTGTTTTTTAAACCTTTGTTGGACAATTGACCATTAAAATGAAAAAAAAAAAAAAAAAAAAAAAAAATGATCTTACAATGATCTCACTGAAAAAAAGAAGAAAAAAAAAGAGAAGGAAACGGTTTTCATTCAGTAATGGCTGATACATTTCACAAATACTTGCAAAGAAATGGCAAGAAACACACTGAACTAAACCTGAAATTTTGAAGTAGCAAGACTAATATTTTCTTTGAATTATTTTTTTTTCTGCATCGTTGGACTGCTGAGAAATCTCAAGTGACTCACCATTAATTTAATTAGTAGTCACATTTCATTATTCTAGCTACAATATTTTGCCTTAAATTCCAATAAAAAGTCTAAAACTAATAGTATAGTGTCTGTAGCGATCAGCAGCCAAATGCATCACTTGTTACTGAATCTTTCATTCTGATTGACAGCTACAGCTGTTCTGTGCCTTCAAGCCACATTCACATACACGAGTCCCAGCGTAAATCATTTCTATTTCAGCGGCACTGTGAAGAGATGGAAGAGCATATCCCTGGGTGTTCAATTGCAATCCACTCTGAAAATCATTAATAAACAATTACCTAAGAGCATTTGCTTTGATATTCAAATGTTGTAGAAAACAATACATACCAAAATACATCATAGCCTATCACTATCCAAGCCATTTGTGACTCTGATTTCACAGCTGAAAACATTCTAGCAGGTGTTTCACGGGAGAGGAAGGGTTTTGTCTCTGAAAAAAAAAGGCAGGTTTTACATGTTAAATAATTTGATGCTATCCCTCATTTGACATCCTTCTTCAAGAAGCAGCAGCTGTGGAACAGTTTACACACATCCCTCATGGATCGGTATAATCAGGTGCACCTTGTTATTTCTTTGCCTCTCTGGGATTCTGCCTGGGTTTGTTTTTTTTTACGAAAGACCATCTTCATATTGATGGGCTTGATTACACAGGAAACAATTTAGCTGGCTTCCATAATCAAAAAATCAGAAAAAGGCTTTGATGGTTATTTATGTAGTGTACAGCCCGAATAATCACAAAGCTGAAGTAGGCCAGTGATTTTCCCGACTCATGTGTCCTCGACGAGAACACCTCCCCTCCCCCCACAGTATTATAAAAATAAAACACTGGAACAACACCTTTTAATATCAGATAAGAATGCTCACCAAGGCTTCGATGATTTAATTAAAAATACAGTAAGAACAGTAAAATTGTGAAATATTATTACAATTTAAAATAACTGGTTTCTATTTGAATATATTGTAAAAGGTAATTTATTCCTGTGATGTAAAGCTGAATTTTCAGCATCATTACTCCAGTCTTAGTGTCACATGATCCTTCAGAAATCATTCTAATATGCTGATTTGCTGCTCGAGAAACATTTTTATTATTCAGCAGCTAACTATAGAAATATTGACAGTTTAACTAACTAACAATATTTTAATTGTTGCTTTGTTATGACAGTAGATCACTTGAAAGAGAAAATGTCTAACTTCTAATGTCTTTATGGCATTGTTAAGAATGCTTGCTTAGATTTAATTATGAATTTTTGCTCATGTTGGAACACGATAATGTGATTTTGTGTATTTTTTGAATTTTCCATTTTCATTTTCATTTTTGCTTGTGTTTTAGTAATTTTGTTGTTTGTTTTTATCTTTTTGTTTTAGATCTCTTTATGTTTTTGTCTCTATTTTTTTTTATGAAATTTCATTTCAGTTTTAGTACATCAAGTTAAACTAAAGCACATGAGAGATGTTGCTTTGGCTGAAACTAGCTGAAATAAAATTGAAGTAGTTTTATAGAAATATTTTTTGTACTTCCGTATGTATCTGGCCTTTGTCTTTGCACTGACATCAGCATTAATATAATGGAAATGAAATAATTTTACTGTCGACTGCTCACTAGAGTAATGACAGCTCATCTGACTCTGTTCAGCTCAGTTGTCCTTTAGAGAAGCTATTTCAGGATAAAGCACTGAAAACACAAATTGAATTTTCTGAAAAACACCAACTTCACAGTTTAGTTTTGCACATCTGTGGCAAAGATCTCCTCATTTATCTGTTGTTCGGATCCGCTTCACTGACTCTCTTCTCTAAACCCACCATGCTCATCATTAAATTGTTTTTGTTTGTTTCACATCTTCAGAGCATGCAGATGTTAAGCTGGACTCTGCTAGAAGATTTTTGAGCTGCATTCCTCTTAATACCACGAAAGAAAACAGCAAAGCATCAAATACAGTAATTGGGCTTATTTGCATATGGCTGAATCATTGGGAGTGTTAGGGAAGTCAACTTTTAAAGGTTCTTACGTGATATTATAAGGCTTCAAGACAATTTCATTTTCAAGTGAACTGCAACTTTTAAATCCAGTAATGCATAAATTTCATTTTAAATTACACAGTATTAAGATGATATAGGCTAATGATCAACATTATAATGTCAACAGAACATACAAATTCTATTTGCAACTTAAAAAGTTGAATTAAATCAATAAATTAGATTTGTTTTTATCTTGCAAACATGCATTTATTTAAGTTGTGGTAATGGTTCCCCTGAATTTCTTTTTAGTGTGTGTGTGTGTGTGTGCGCTAATGCAATTGTGCATGTATACACAGTTGTGTTGCTGCTGCTCAGAAGAGCTTCAGCAATGGAATAATTGTCCCGTTGCTTATCAGCGAGCGCACATGCGGTGTAAGTTATCACCACCCATGCACTTATAGTTGTGCTGAGCAAGAGAATCAACAGGCTTCAATAGCCCTCTTAAGGAAGCCATCAGGGCTAATCAGGATGATGAGAAAGGCCATCAGTGTAAATCCACAGCCATTTTCCCCCCACAAATAGCTGCGTTTTATGTGTTTATGTGCTGCACTAAAGCGCACATTAAGGCAGAAATGTACTCCTGTAAGACAGGGATATGTTGGCTTAATGGCTTACTTCTGTCATGATGTTTTAAGCAAGCACTTCAGGGAGAGTTCTCTGATGTTCAGCCTTTGATTTTCTACTCAGTCTCTGACCACTGTGAAATGCTGCTTTGCAGAACGCTTTTCTTTTTGGAAGATTTGGGCTCTGTGACTGAGAAAACCATTTAATAAAAACCAAATGAGTTGCGCATTCAATTGTCCATTGTAGCATTTTTCATAAATCTCAACAATACATTATCGATGTGAGAACTTACTGTTTACGAGCTTAATTTGACGAGCGCAAACGTTAGTAAATCTCGTTGCACAATTAATTTGAATACTCTCCTCCTATAAATTTTGCATCTGAAAGGGAAAGCCTAGAAATTCGTCACTGCGCACTTTATTAAATCCTGATGGTTGTAACGGGGCGAACAAGACGAGAGCCATGTGGATTCATATGCAAAGCTTTATTTTTAGACATGGTCAAAACAGGCAAGGGTCGGGCAATGGCAAACAGGCATTCAGAGGGCAAGACAGAAGAGTACTCAGATAAACAGCTGTAGGTCGATCGATGGCGAACATAATCCAACAGGGCAAGGCAAGAGACAATCTAGGTTAATAGCAATAGTCCAGGCAGGGGCAAACAGAGTCCGAAACAGCAAGACGAAAGGGTAATCCGAAAACACATGCAAGAATCTGAACACAGGAAAACAGGCAAGGCTAGACTATGACTAAACTAGGAAAAACAAGAACTGGCTCCGTAGAGTAGCTATCGCTTGGGTGAGTAAAAACAATACTCAGCATTGAATGGTGGTGTGAGACTGATTTTTATAGTGTGTGTTATTGGTAGCAGCTGTGTGTGATTGGTTTCAGGTGAGCTTGTGATTAGTGCAATGAAGCATGGGAAATGTAGTCCAGGGTGATGTGTAACAGTCTGTGTGATGTGAGAGTCACTATAATGGGAGGGCGACCTCTGGTGGAAGTTTATGGACAGGATTCATGACAACGGTACTATTTTGACCCCAAAAGATGGTTTGTGCTGGTACAAGCTGTTAGTAAAACTGGTCCTTAATATCTTGAGTCATTTTGCTTCTTATATAAATGCATCTTTATTCAAGAATATTTATACTTTTTTCAATGTAATAACATTATTATTATAATTATTATTACATGTAACATTTTACCTCAATACAAAATTAATATGCATATTTCTGTAATCTTTTCATGTGGCATTGCTTGATGGTAAATCAAAGCCTTTATTGCAACAGGACACCGAAGGAAAATGGTACCTTCTGTTGGAAATGATTAAAATTCTTCTCATCTTGCAAAATGCTGTAAACTTCTTAAGTATATTTTTTTTAATTACGCAATACTCCGAACACCTTCAGAAAAGTTGACAATTAGAATAAAGCTTTGTCTTTTTTTTTGAGCTTTTACCATTTTTGTGTGCAAAAAGCATCAGAAAACATACACACTAGCAGCAATTTGCAGTGAAAAGCGACCTGAAGGCGTTCATTTTCAGTATAGCTGGCAATTTTATGCAACAAGACTTACAGAGACAGTTGGAATTCATCTTTATGTGAATATGCAGGAAAATTATGAGTCTGTTAGATTTTTTTTCTCCTGATTCATCAGTGGAGTAAGAGTGCTCACTAGCACCAGCAGTACAGCAGCTGGCCGACCTGCAGCCATTTAGTCGCTGTCAGTGTGAACGGCCCTTCAGGCGCTCTGAGGACGACGCACGAGCTTTCCGTTTGAGGAAATCACGTAAATCATGCTTCTGTTCAAGAGCCCATTTAAAATACAATGCATTTTTATTCACACCAAATTGGAGTTTCTTCCCATTCACTGCTTGTAAATCCTGTTACTTTATAAATGAGATAGTTAATGTGTGTTTGTAGTTCGAGAAAAGCTCTTGGTTTCATGTGCCCAGAGTCAGCACAGGAGACGTTATGAGCTGCAGATGATGGATAACACCGCTGAGAATATGACTTATCTCTTTCTTCCCTGGGGAAAGTGATTTAGCTCCATTTTTGCTCTTTTATCCCCAATTGTTTTGAAGAGCGTGAAACTCAGAGGATGGGGGATAATGCACGGTTGAATCGAAACCTCGTGCCGGGGGATGAGATCTCACTGCAGGTCTTTCTTGTGTGGTTTAAATGCTGTAGGAGCAGGTGAACGTTCTGATGCGAGCGACATCTTTCATGACAACACCTGAACCATATGTTTCATTAGCAGAGATGCTGTAAGCAAGTGCGGAAGATGCTGAGGAAACTAGACGAACTAGACCCTTTCCCAATATTGAGTGAGCCGCATTGCTATCTATAGACCTTAGCAGTGTTGGGGGCAACACATTATAAGTAACGCGAGTTATGTAATCAGGTTACTTTTTGTAACACATTACAAGAAAGAGAGAGATAAAGACAGAGGTTCTTCCTTCAGTCTGAGGCTTTCATTTCACTTTTTGTGTGAAAGGGCTTTTACATTTGCCAAAAATATAACCGTTTTGGGTTTTTTGTTAGAAATAAATAAGCAAGCCCAGATCAGGAGACAAAAAGTAACTCAAAAGTAACGTAATGCATTACTGGCCACAAGTAAAGCAATATTGTAATGCAAAAAGTAACTTTCCCCAACATTGGACATTAGGCAAAGCAGTGCCATATTTAAGCACCATCTAACCTGACTGAGATCTGTTGCCTACATGGACCTTTTGAAGCAGTAACACAGTGTGCCAGCGGACAGGGATACAGCTGTAAAACAGAAACACCTATTAGTGACCAACACAGAGCACAGAGACTCTGCAGCCTTATTTTAATTGACCAAATTTAAGTGAATGCCCCTTAAGGCAGCATGCTGGAAAACATCCAGGCCCACACTGAACCTGCTCCCGCAGAAACCCAATTTAAAGAGTTAGCATTCTCAAAGCTCTACAAAGCCCCTGTCCCTGGTGTGTTCACTTTGTAAATATTTTAGTTAGTTTAATAATGCTTTTGGCTACCAATACTCTCTGCTCAGCATAGAAAAAGTCTGAACATTCTGTCTGGTCATGATTTGTGATGTGCTTTTTACTACTCCTGTAGTTATATTGCAGAAAAAAATATATGCATCTTTTTATTGAGCCTTGATGGAGCAGTACATTTTGTGGGAAAGGAATCATAAAATTATTTGTTTTGTTTAACTCCTTTCCCTCCAGCATTTTTTTCCCCATCACTGCCAACATTTTTGAACATTTTTACAAAACTTTCATAGCCCCCAGAATATTCATTTTGAATATTTGAACATGCAATATGACAGAAGAAAGAACAGAGACTCTCAAGTTCAAGTTTTATTCTAGCTTCATGCACTTTTTAAAAATATATATATATTTTTTTTTATCAGCACTCAAGTGTGCATGTTCCATAAAAATGTCAATCAGAGAAAATCAGCTTTTAGTCTTTTACACCACATAAGACTCATATGCATGGGGCAAAAGGCATTCAGTACTTATACAAATATTTTAGCTAAAGTAATATGTTTTTTATAATATCTGAGTCAAGTCTTGTTCAAAATAATAATAATAATTAAATAATAATAATAATTTTATTAATGAAGTACACTGTCATTAAAATTAGTTAATTAAAAAAAAAAAAAAAAAAAAAACAGAACAATTTAATAACAGAGAAGATTTCGATAGCTTCTGCCTGAAGGAGATCATAATAATTGAATATGGCTTTACAGTGAATGTATTTTACATGATTAATATATTTTAAAGTATGATAATGTATGCATGTATACATGTATGCATATACTTTTCTTACAACACACAGCAAAAACAGTATGGCACAAGCATAAATTGGGTAAAATATTACATTTTCGATTATATTGAACTGTTTTTATAAATAATTTTTTAATATTGAGTCATTTCTAAATGTTCCTATGTCTTTGCCGCCGTATTGGATGGATTTTCAACCCTTTGGATCACTTTCGTTTTTAGTATTGATGGTTCTTGTTTTGTATTGATGTCTCTAATTTTTTGAATTAAGATGATGAATTTTTGGGTTGTCCAAATTAACGGCTTCATACAGAAACCAAATTGTTAACCTAAGAGACAAACCATTCGCCTGCAAAGCACACTCATTATGCCTTGATGATGTGATAACATATGATATAAATGTTAATGGCTGTCGCTAGGCTAAGAGTCATGTATTAGACAGCATTAGTGACTGTCATATCGGAGAACCTTTTGATCTATGCCTAATAGCATTATGCTAATTGCTGGAATAGTACCGCTGGAGCAATCTTAGCACGCAGAAGATTCTTCGCTTTTTCAAGCCATATATCAGGACCTTGACTACCCCCACAACCGACACGTCATATCTCACACATCACTGACATTGCCACTGTACCCTGTAGTTGGATCTTTTGAATTGATTTGTGTTCATTTGCAGTGTAACAGTAGTCTGTGAATGTAAACAGATACAGGAAGATGTGCTGTAAAATCACAATACAAACAAGATCTTTAGGGTGGTTGCCAGGGTACTTGCTTGTTTATGAAGGCTTAAGAGTCCACTCAAATCTACTGGATTTTCTTTCTCCTCATTTTGTCATCGACCAAGTGAGAATCATAAGTCTGCCTGCATAGAAAAATGAAAGCACACCTCTCCTCAACAAACCGCGCAAATTTCTGAAACAGAGATAGCGTAATATATTTTCTTCCGTAATAAATCTTATACATCCTAATTAAATGGATTACAGATGAAGAAAAATGTCGAGTGGGGACCGTGGTCCTTGGTGATTCATAAAATGCAAGTCAGTGGCTGCCCCTGTTTGAGAGTCCAAAAGCATATCAGGGAACACAAAATTAATCCCTGTGGCTCTTGATGATAAATTGAGGTCTTATGAAGTAAAATGATCAGTCTGTGCAAGAAACTAAACATTATTTACAACATTGATACTGTAATCCAGAGCCTCAGTCAGTGTGCAGATCTTAGCTGTTTTACAATGGATTCAAATGAATTATATTCCATTATTCAATAACTCCATAATAAGTAGTCTTTTTTTCGTTTAAAAAAGTTATTTTCTTTTATAGTGTGCTAAATCGTAAAGAAAGCCTCTTGTTCCAGTGAGAATGTGAGAGTGATGTTGTTCCAGCAGATGCTGTGTCTCTAAAGTTGTTGACTTTATGAATCCTCTCACAGTGGATATAAAAGATGAGAAACAGTCTGCTACCCGGATAAAACAACAGTCACATTAGATCGCATAATGAAAGATAGGCCAGGCAGGAAATGCAATTTAGCCACGGATCAGGTAATTCATGCCACACATGACCCATATACACAAATACACATGCATTCTCAAACCGAACGCGGATTCATGGGTGTGTTGGGGAGCTTTTGACCAGCAGCTCTGGACCTCATCATACATAAAGTTGCATTTAAATGCATTCAAGTTGCTGCCTGCAGAATCACTTTCTCACCAGCAATATGTACCACCCTCATAGGGAGCTTCAGGAATGATTTTTAATCTGGTGAGGTTTGCCAGAAGTCCTATCCAATCTAATTGCCTTGAACACTTAATGAGCACAAGCAAACATGATCCTTGAGCTGCAAACAGGGCTGGTCCGGCCCAGCTGAATAGCTCACCATCGGGGTGCACCGTATTGTCCATTGAGATCAATTGAAGGCTGGCTTTTTTTCCAGCCAAGCATACGTGCATTGTGCCGCCACAATGGTGGCTGCTGCCTTTTGTGGTTTTGCAAGGTCTGAGGGAACGGAATAAGAGGGGAAGGCATTGTGTGCAGATGCAATTAGCTACACTGGAGTGAGCGGCTGACGTCCTGCTACACAAGTCATGCTGGGTGATGCTTGTGTGCAACTCAAGTACATCGCAGAGGTTGATAAATAAAACCTTAAATGAGCCGTTCAACCGAAAATTTGAATTCTGTCTTCTTTTACTTGCCCACATGTGTTTTGATAGCTGACTTTTGTTCTTCTGCCTATTAATACAAAAGGAGTTATTTATAGCAGGATGTCCAGGCTGCTTTTTCCATACAATGAAAGTGAATTGTAGCCATGGCTGTCAAGTGAGATTTTCAAGACAAGATTTTCAGTGATTAAGGAGTCCAATTTTAGCCAATTTTAACACGCACACACACACACACACACACACACACACACACACACACACACACACACACACACACACACACACACACACACCACACACACACACACACACACACACACACACACACACACAAACACAAAAGCTTTCTATAACTGTACAGACTCAGTTCTCGTTCATTTTGTTGTATGGAAGACAGAGGCACAGACATCATTCTAAATGTTTTGCAAACTATGAATGAATGAATGAATAGCAGATGAGGTTGCCAGAACTTTACTGCTAACAAAAAAAAAATTAATAAAAAAAATTGATTAAACTTAAATTTACAAAACAAATAAACAAACAAACAAATAAATAAGTAGCAACTGAAAAAGCAGCTGGGGTTGCCAGAAAATTACTGTACAAAAAAATACATACAAACGAACAATCAATCAAACAAACAAACAAATAAATAAATAAATAAATAACAGCTGAACAGGCACTTAACTGAAAATTTGGAGATGGTCTGGGATGGAGTTTTACTCAATTGAATGAATAAACAGGAAATGGTGTTACTGTTGTAAAATCCATCACTTATGAAGCAAATTCAATTTCAGCTGTAAAAGCAGCTCTACAGAAAATAATAGTGTCATTGTTCAGCTCGAAAAGTGTTCAAAGTTGATTCAGTTCAATTCAGTAACAGTGTGAATGTTGTAAAGTTTGTGTTACTATCCAGCTCTAATTGTATTTCCATTTGATAGTGTCAGTGCAGTTAAACTGATAATATAACTGAATATTAATTGCTTTTTCTTGCCTAAGTGAGTAAGCCAAAGAGGACAGTAGCAAAGAACTAAACCTTCATCAGTTGACAAATCAACAAAAATAACACTACACTTATAACAGATTTACGTTAATAATATGCAATATGTCAAAATATGTCAGTTAACACACACAACCTCTCATGTAATATGCAAGTGGTGTTTTGCATTATGCATGAATCTCTCTTCGAGATGCACTGGAATAAAGGTGTAAATGCAAAAAATAAAAAATCCATCCAAATGGTGCAAGATAGTGAATGAAGCACATACACACAATTGATTATAAATATACTTAATTCTAAGAAGTATCAGTAAGATCGAGACTTTTGCCCAAGCAACCATCAACAATACCCTAGCATTGTGAAGGCATCTTTTGTACAAGCAAAAGCACCACTCCTTTTTCTTTAGAAAATGTAAAAATCTAGTTTTATGATACATGCACAAATCAATTTCAAGCATTTGAACAATTGCACTTTTAGTTACGCAGTCATGCTCCCATATTGACTTCAATGATCTGATAGCACGAGTGCTTGACTGGGCCGTTTCTCATTGTATTTCGCTCCTTTTATTCCCTTCTATTTTTATTGCAAAATCTCATCTCACCTCTTAGATCAACAACAACACAGCAGCTTTGACCCAAAATCTCATCCATCTAAATTCATTACTGCTCATTTAAAATGAAAGATGAATACTTGATCCGTGCTGTCTGCCGACACGAGCGAGATCAAGGCGAATCTGAACGAATATATGAATACTGAATGAATGATGGCAATGAGGATCTTGGGAAAACAGCCCATGGCCACTTCATTCACAATTCAGAGGGATGCATGGCTGCTGCATGCGTGTGCTGTTCTGTGTGTTTGCACCATGTAATTACCAGCATGTTACAGGATCTGACCTTGCTTTCCACTGAATTCTAAAGAGTGTGGCGATTGAATGTGCAGATACTGACTGCTGGGTGTTTGTGGAAACACAATGGGACAGAAAGTAATGACATGTATTGAGAGCAGTCTTCATGCCGATCCCCGGAGAGTCAGTGGAAAACTCAAGGCGCGGAGAAGTTCAGTGGCGGCAAACCTCATATTCTGCAATTCTAAATCGGTCCTGAGGGATGGGCACAGGAGAAGAGAGGGATGCTTTCTGCTTTCACGCAGAATATCACTATACAGGGACTGCAAAACCAGTAGAACAGAGAGAACAGAATTTAGCTTTCTCATTTCTTCCTCTGTGGTGCTGTTCCAACTTCCTCGTCCTGGTCTTCAAACCGTCCACCGTGTCAATGGGATATTTTCCCAGATGGATTGTTTTCCTCACCCCACAACCTTTTGAGGACACAGAGACTCTGTTCCACAACCTACTAAGCTGCCTTTCCAGACAGCATTCTTCATGCTGATGGGCATCATAGTCAAGCTCCTGAAAGAGTTTTGGTCACAGTCGAAGGCAGCATTGCATATGTTTTTCACAGATAAGTCAATCCCAGAATACTGCGACAAGTTCAGTAGAAGAATTCATAAATGGTGACTGTACATATCAGCCTATATATATATATATATATATATATATATATATATATATATATATATATATATATATATATATATATATATATATATATATTTAATTCAGCTGAAAGGTATGAATAGAAAGTAAATTTCGGACTTTGTTCAGGAGTGTAGTGAGCTGTCTGCATTTTGAGACAACATCATCGATGTGAAGGCGGCATTACACTGTATTTTTTTTTTAAAGTTATTAGATGAAACAAAGATTACTATAGTATGTCTTACAAGAAAATGCTATTTCAGTCTTTATCATCAAAATGAATCACTCTTTTAATTGATCCATCAGACAGGTTTGCAAAATGATCTGAAACTGTTCACTTGTAGCTTCATTCAGATTAATTCAACTGTAGCTTGTGAATGAATCTCTACTGCAAGTAACAGTGATTTAAATCCAAAACAGTTTTAAAAAAAAAGTGTATTGATACATATGAAGAGCTAGAGGTGGATACCCTGATTCCCACCATTTTTTGCAAATTGTGATTTTGTCCACACTTTTTAAGCTTGTGCAACCGTGTACAACACACAGAAAGCAACACCAGTACCTCAGTCTTCATAATTTAATTCATACATGTAATTCGAAATACATTTGTGTTGGACTCATTCGGTGGTGGGACGGTTTATTATGAGATCCGATGACACAGTAAGTCAGTTATGAGGTTGGGTTAGGATTCCGCCTTAGGCAGTAAAGAGCAAGGCAGCTCACTAGGTTTTGGAACAGAGCTACTGAATATATTTCAAATTCATGTCCTGCTTTCTAGGGTCACTGGTACATTAGCTTGCGCAGTAACACCCCACGGTCTCTTTATTCGGCTGTCACTATGGAAATGAGACTCCTGTAGTTTTACTCTTTCCTGAGCCACTCGGTCTGGCAGGAAATCTTTCGGGAGCGCTGGGATGAGATGCTGAATGTTTATTTAACTCTCACTGTTGCATTACCACTTGATAAGGGTGTGTCACAAAAAAATATCAACAGAGCCGAGATAGAGACCGCATGACTCCAGATACCTGATGGACGGTATTGCTGTGGAAGGATCATGATTTTGAAGAGCAGATTGCTCCTGTGGGTGAAGCAATATGAGCACCTGCAATTTAATACATGAGCAAAACCAGATAAAAAAAATTACAGTGTGATGCCAGAAAGAAGCTTTTTGAGCTCCACAAAGAACATTTATATTCTAATTCTTTGGAAAACCATCAATGCACTGGTGCTTTAATGATACCAGAAACCAACATTATTAATTTGAAGAAACTTCAAGAACATCTTAATCTCTAAATAACCACAAAGTCAAGAAAAATCACTCTTGATAAGACAGACAGTGATATCTGCATTAGTGAAAAAAAATAAAAATACTCTTGTTTTGAAATAAAAGGAATCATTATGATTATGCATTATGATTATAAATGTATTAGGAATAAAGACTGCATTAAATATGCAGTTGATATCTTAACGATTGATTTATACCTGATCTGACCCTTGAAATGACTTTTAGCAGTGTAATCTATCATAATCTCATTGATTTACTGATTTTTACCTGACAGAATTTTCCTTTTCGGTGCACAGGACTGAAGGATTATTCCTGATGGCTGAAACGGAGTGTAAGCTGAATGAAGTCAGGCTTGATGTTAGGAATGATGGCTGCTGTGGTATTAAGAGAATCAAAGATTTACTGTGGAACACTTATCTTTTGAGCTCGGTATAAAAAATAAAATAAACGGTTTTGGATCAAAAATGCTAAAGAACCACATAGTCAAGAAAAATCGCTCTTGATAAGACAGACTTCTTTGAACTTGAAGGGTTTCAGATGAATGCAGGGTGAGACTTTATTTTATCCATTGAGAATTAATGGGATTGTGACATGGTCTATTTGTGAGAGGTGTTTACAGAGGAGGGGTTGAAAAATACGAAAAGGAGATTTTTTTTTTTTTTTTGTCATTCGAGCCTAAATTAAAACTCTGTGTTTAGTTATGTAATCATGTACATGTTCAGCATGTAAAATAGCAACAGTAAAAAAAAAAATGCAGCAGCTTTGGAATGAAATGAGGTTGAGGTCGCTGTAAAGAAGTGTTGAAGAATCTGTGTTTGAGAAGCATGATGCTTTGCCCAAACCAGTAAAGTGCAAACCGCACCCCACAGCCTATTTCATGCTTGAACTCAGACTCAAATCCAGACTTCCCGGATTCAGTTAATAGTTGAGTAATATCTTAGATTGATCTGTAATGCTATCTGTCAGGTTTAGTGCTATCAGCGCTATATTAAGGTTACTGTAAGGCATTAGTATTTCTTTCAGTGTTGTGCAGGTCAGCCCTGGGAGTCACATGATCAATGAAATCTTTAGAATCGTCTGTGAAGCGGGGTTTGCGCTTAACTGGTTTTGGTAAAAAATCAATCATTCGAAAATGAAGGCAAAAAGGAAATGTGATCTAGCATTTTCCAATTAAATATGGAAGATGGCTTTTCTAGGACTTGCATTTATTAGCAATATGTTTCACATTTCCAGTTGCATGATTTTCCCTGCAATCTCAATAACTCTCACTTGTCTTTCACCCTCTCTCTGGATGTCAGCCTCTTCTCTTGATCTCAGCACCCTGGCATTGATTTTTCTGTGTATCTGCTCTTGCTTTATTGTTTAATGCAGTAATATTTTTCCCCGTCTCCCTCCCTTTCTCTGCTTATCTCTCCTCCTCTCTCTCTTTCTTTCTCTCGCTCTATCTTGTAACATCATAACCCCTTCCCCTTGTCACCACACCGTCACTATTGGTGTGAACATTACAGCACACAGAGAGGGGAAGGTCGTTCTTTCTCTCTCATTCATTCACTCACTCGCTCACTCACACACATGTGCACTGAACTCACAGAAGAGCATGGAGAACATTGGAGCGCTGCCTCAGAAACACAGTACGTACCTTTCAACAATGTCTCATTTTATCTCCTCTTTTAATTGCTCTTTCAGTGGATGTTGGATCATATTCTCCTGATGTCTCTGTACTTTTTAATTAGTGCATTCCTGGTTTTGCCTCTGAGTCCCTTGTGGAACTGTTGCTTCTGGCATTTCTCTGCATGCTTGACATCAATGCGAGAAAAATCACAAGTCTGTAAATGACTATTTGAGACATATAAGCTGTGGTAAAGTTTTAGAGTGTGTGTGTTATAATTGAGCTCTCTCAGTACATGATCTCATCTTCATATTGCATGTCAGTGATATCTGGATTAGTGAAAAAAAAGGGTGCAATATTTAAAACGATTAGACGGATCTTTCAAAAAAAAAAAAGACGAAGTACTGTAAAAGAAACATTAAGATGCATGCATCAGATTGTTAATGATCATGCATTATGATTATAAATATATTGGGAATAAAGACTGTTAAATATGCAGCTGATTTATTAAGGATTGATTTCTACCTGATCTGACCCTTGAAATGACTTTTATCTATAGCAGCGTTATTTATCATAATCTCATTGATTGACTGATTTTAAATTAAATTCTTGACTTTAACCGGTTAATTTAGACACTTAAACATGAAGCACATTTCTTCGGTTACCTGACAGATTTTTTTTCTGTGCTCAGGACTGAAGGATGTCTTCCCATTATTCCTAATACCTGAAACGGATAAGGCAGGGAATGTCACACAAATGCGCAAATGCTCTTGTTGCCAAAGTGTTTCAGATGTAATTACAGTGTAGTGATGGTGGTTTTAATATCTACTAACAAGCCCCAATGGCCACAGATTTTGTCTTTATGAGGAACAGGGAGAAACAGACACAATATCTGCGCATCTGTTCTGTTGAGCGACGCTATATTTCAGTGCTACAGCCATATGTGCATTTTTCCTGTTTACCTGTGTAAGTTATAATCACATTGTGCTAATTTTATGCTAGAATTAACTCAAATAGAGCAAGATCAATGTGTTACATAAATTAGTTCAGCCTGGTGACTGTGTGCAAAAGAACAATTCAGGAATAATTCAACCAAAAATGAAAATGCTTAACCTAATGTTGTTCAAAACTGTGGACAGGATGAATATATAATATATATTTTTCACTTGATGACTAATCAAGTGAATTACTTATCTTACAGTTGAAAGGTACTTTATCTTATTTCATTGTTCCACTTGAAATAAAAAGGCAAATGAACTTTAATTAATTTGCAATATTAAATGAAATTAAATGGAATTAAATGAAAATATATGATGCATGACAAATCTGGCATCAGTTCAAAAACAGCTGTTGTACAGTGTTGTACATTATGTAACACTTGCATTAAAAATGACACATTTAAGGCTGTAATTCATTATTATGCATGGATGAGCCATGTTCAAACACCTGTGACTGCACATCAGTTCATCTGAAATCCTTACTTTATATTCACTGAAGTTGGCTACACTTAAAGTGCCCATCTGATGCAGTTTGCAGAGTCGCTCTAACTGCTGAAGAGCAGATGCAGATATAGTTTGCGTGTTGTCTGATTTGAAAGTCATATTGCTTCCTTTTTTCTGTAAAACATATATATTGAATTATGGAATTTTTGCATGATGTCAAAGCTGCTCTTTTCTATACAATATACAAAGTAACATCTGAGAAACAGACAAAAATTTAAGTTGTTATTCACTGAAAACCTTCCTCTCTGCTGTGTTTCTCAAATCTAATTGCCATTCATGTGCATTCATTTTTTTTATGTTTTTTTTTTTTTTAGCAAAACATTCCTTCCATTCATCATCTTTTGTGTTCAAGAAAGAAAACCATTCAGATTTGCAATGACATGAGGGTAAATAAATTATATGAATGCCTACTGTACACTTTATTGGACAAATTTCTCTTTTTGTAAAGTGGTGTAATTTTGTTTCAGCAGCTGCAGAGGCCCGTGAGCTAGAGAATATGCTAATATTGTTTCCAATGAAAACTTTTCTAGTGTAGCCAAATAATTCTACATACATTTATCTTAATACAAATGGCTTGGGTGTTGACAGTAAGCTTTTGATGCTGTAGTGCTTTATTGTTATTGCACTGCCAAACATTTGCATTATTTATAATTCATGGATGCACACCGTTTTCTGCAGTCCACCGTCAACATAATTGGTACAAGTCTCGTATAGAAATGATATAGTGCTTATTATAATCATCATATGTTTATGTCAAGCTGTAAATACTAAACTATGCACTACAAAGTAGCCTGGTTATGCAGTTAAATCATTAGATAATTTGTAGATTCCTTCTAGCAGCAGCAGTGGATATACTGTGCTTCTTGCGAGTACTGTGTGTTCTGTTGTTTCATGAGCTGTTTCAGCACTCGATGTGTGGACAGCTCCTTACAACAGAATCTTCATCTGAGCATTTGTTATGACTTTACATGATAAATTGTTTTCTTAAAACTCTTTTGCCATGATGCATAGTGCACAAATGCAAAATATTAAATTATACTGTGTAACTCTTTTGTGCTACAGGTATGAATGGTACTTCAAATCATGCAGAGTTCTGCTATTGCTTTTCTAAGAGATCAGACTTTTTCACATTTGTTACTTTTAAATGGCTTGAAAAAATCCTATAGACTTACACTGAAAGGAGCTGAACCATATCTAGAGACTCGACTATCATAGAGACTTGTGCTCTTTTTATTTGGACCAATAAGCAACAATCTCACAACAAAACACCCAAGCAAACCACATAGCAACCCACATATAACACCTTAGCAACCATATAGTCCACCTACAGAACCTAAATATTGTGGCAGCAAGCTTTGCTCCTGACAACATCACTCCCATTTGACACTCACACCGTAATAAGTGATTATAATATATATTGTAAACAACTGCAAAAATGCAATGGTTAAAACCTGTAAATTGGTTATTAATAAATTTCCTTACAATATATACAATATATTCCTTATAATATATACTGTGAAAAACTGCTGCAAATCCAATGGGAAATTTCATGTAATATTTTAAAGTAAAATCTGTTAAATTTTTTGTAAGTAAAAAATAACAAGTCACCTTACTGAGAATTCCCTGTGTGATACTTCACATTTGATATAGTTTTTCTTTAAAATTATTTCGTTTTTCTTTAACAATTTGTTTTTATATTAATGTGTCAATGTGTCAATACTAATCATTTTAAGATGATCCAATCTATGACCTTCGAAAAGGGAGATGTATTTAAAAAAAAATGTATTATACTAATTTAAATAAATAAATAAAATAAATAATACAATTTATCTAATTTTATTATTCATGTGTTTAAGTAGTTTAGTTCAGTGTTTGCCGTCAGCTGGACCTGCAGCATGCAGCACATCAGATTTCCTCTGAAATCCCCCACCTCCCCCAGCTCCACCTGTCTAGATCTGCTATAGGTAATATCAGAATTCAGCTCACAACAGCTTGTCTGTGTATGTATAGGCAGTAACAAGTGTCCGCTCTGCTGTTACTCTGCTCAGAGAGTTGTCATGTTAGCAATCAATAAATAAATAAATAAATAAACCTGTGAGATGTAAATCAGATGTAAATCTATGACCTTTTCCCATTAAAACCTTGTTTGGACATTTATATCCTGACACAATCCATCTAAAAAAAAATGCATAAAATGTGTCATTAGCATTAGATCTGTAGTATTTGATCTGCCTTCGGTCCACTTTTTCTAATATAAAGCCATTCATATAAATGCAGTTGCCTCTTCCTGGTGTATTTCAGGTATACATAATTTGCTCTTAATGTTCAAATGAGCATGTCAAATGTTTAGCATGCAGCCGTGCTTAATCACTGTCTTGCATGAGAGCACATGAACCACATTATTATTCAAAGATACATATTATCATTTAATAACACACCTCTAGCTTGCAACATATCATGCAACTTTTTCTCTGTTTGTGCATTAATCACCACTTATTTAATTAGAAAATTTGCTTACAGTTGCTCTTGCAACCTTCTCCACTGGTGCAGTGGTTATTAAAAAAAGTTTAAAAGTATCATCAAATCCACCAAAAACAAAGAAGCAATTAAAACGATAAAGCTATGAGCAAGATTCCACAAGAGTGGGTCGTCTGTCATCATTTCAATTTAGAGCTTTTTAAAAAGGGATTGCTTCCTCTAAGTATTGAGAAGTAAATTAAGCATGCTGTCAGACTCTCTTTGCTCCTGAAACAGCCTTAAAGAGAAGATGTTTCTTGAGCTCACACAGCCATGAAATACAGAAGACACTGGGATTTTACCCGAAGCCAACTGAAATAGTAATTAAACGGTGTGTTTTAGCAGTTTCTGACAGTAGCATAATCTAATATATGTGTGTTTGTGCTTGTAAAGGAGAAAGCCAGGTGGGAATAATTATTTATCTCTCTCTCAGAACTTTCATAAACAGGATACAACATGACTCGTCTTTCTTAACGCAGGTGCCGACTGATTAAACTGAGATGTTTTGTACCTCGGGGCATTTCCTGTGCTGGATTGATAAGATGTTTCATTCTCTGGATGAAATTGATTGTAGCAGGTTTTGACCTCAAACGACAAATGAAATAATAAGACATGAAAAGTTTTTGGAGACCTCAAGAAAACTTTGAAAATTGATCAGAGACTGTTTCACCTTGTTGTTGAAGAAACGTCGCTCTCTTTCTTTATCTGTATAATAAAAGTATCTCATTAGTTTTCATAGGCAACCTTATGTAAAGTGTACATGTATTATATATATATTTTTGAATACACAATAATTGTATTTATTTCTTTTTTATTTTATGACATTTTATAACATTTTATTTTATGACATTTTATGACAATTACACACATTTCCACCTAAAATGCACACTAGTGTAATTGGAAAGAGCTGTAATTATTATAATACTGTAATGAATAACATCTTGACCATACATGTTTAAAGATATTTTTATAGTAATGAGAAACTGGGAAAGAAATATGCTTAATATCTAGAAACAAACAAACCAATTATTTCTGATTTAAATAATTGTGAGACTCACCAATATAAAAATATTTTATTTTATTTTATTAAGCCTTTATTAAATAGTATGTAATTCATAAATGTGGTTATAATCTTGAAGATTTTTTAATTATATTATAAATAACTAGATTATTCTCCCTCACTGCCCTCCCATATATATATATATATATATATATATATATATATATATATATATATATATATATATATATATCTTGTTTTTATTTTAATAACGTTTATTAAATAAAAATATGTTTGTGTTTTGTCTTTCATCTATTCAGCACCTGTGATCAGTCTATAAATAACAGTGCTGACTATAATGCTTTCGCTCTATTCATCCTAGTTCCAGCATTCCCGCTTGGATTGCAAAATTGTGCAAATTTTTCCCATTCATTACTCATTTGTTAAGCATTCACACTTCCTCATAGGCTCCTTTTGTCTAAAATAAAAGAACATATTAAGTATAAGATAAAGACACCAACAAATAATAATTAATTAGAATTATTATTAATACTAAATAATAATAAAACATGAAAACACATAATAATGTATTGTTTAAGACTGTAATAATAAATACTGTAGGACTGTATTGAGCATTCAAATGGAGCTTCATAGCATTTGAAATGTATACCTTACTATATAGTGACCTTCTTAGATTTAATTTCAATGGGACAAAACTCAAGTGGAGATACACAATAGCATGTTATCAATTCTCAGAAACTCAAATATAGCCAACTCTGATCAAATCATATTGATGTTGATAGATTCCCGCTCAACATACCATTTCACATTGTCTATATTTGGCAGCTTAAGTATATTATGTGGGTAATGGTGGAGGTAGGTTATTCAATTGATATGTCTCTGAAATTATATATATATATATATATATATATATATATATATATATATATATATATATATATATATATATATATATATATATATATATATATTGATATATTGATATATATTGATATGCATCAATTGATTGATTGATTTTGATATCGTCTATTTACAGTACTACACAGCTCTCTGAAATACTTGATTGTGATTGGTTAATGTATGCATTTTAAATCAATCTGCACTGTCTTTACACATTATTAAAAAAATTCTACTCAAATTAATATATTATTTTCATTTATTAATTTATTTAGTGAGCTGCCATGTAATAAGCAGGTTAATGTCAGCTTACATTTCATTAATAGTTAATGAAATCTGTTTGCCCCCTGCTTTTGTTTATAACATAAAACCACAAAGCTACTCATCAGTTTTCACTCAGCGCTTGACTGAACTGATGTGAGATGAGTTTATTCGGCTGTACTGATGACACTGTTCAATTAAAGCCAGCTCAGATGAGTCAGTACATTTATTCTCCATAAAGAATTTATGAAGTTAAGGTTAATAAGGTTTTAGAGAGCATCTTCATGGCCTTTAGCCTTTCCATCGGAGTTGGTTTGCGTCTCTTATGTTAACCCACACTCAGTGTACAGAAAGGTCAAGGCCTGTATTAATGCAGAAAGGTCAGTGAGCTCTTTGAAGGTTAAAGCTTTGAGTTAGCATCAACAAGGATGTAACACACGAGGGCATGCAACAGAAGTCTGAAAATGTGAAACAGTAGTACTGTAGATTGAAAACCCAAAAGCTGGGTCTGAAATTTCCTTAGAAGTACTGAAAGAATCATTAATGGTGGAACATTTCCCCTAAAAAAAAAAAATAAAGAAATTCTGTCATTTTTTACTCACTGTTGTGTAGTTGTTGTTGTTTTTTTCAGTTTTGTTAGAAGCTGTTCACACACCGGCAATAAAAAGGGATCAATACATGTAAATTCTTACATACAGAGCCTTTTTTATTTATGTATTTATTTATTTACTTCAGCTTATATCGGGATCCTTCTGCTGAAATAATTTGTAAAAAATCTAATTCTCCCTCATTTGAAAGTTTGACTTTTACACATTACTACCACATCATTCAGGGAGATCGTATCAGTGAAGCTCACTCTTCCACTGCGCTTCCAGCAGTATGTCCATACCTGAAATTGCCTTCAGTGTTGATATTTCATATAATCAAAGTTCTTCAGCCAGCCATAATATTTTAAAATGTTAACCACAGATTGCTTCAGTTCAGCCTGAAGTCTTTTCACAGTTATGCTAATGGATGCAACAGCAAAGACCTTTAAATGTGAGCCTCCAAACACTCCACAATTGCTAGGATTTGTGCGATTGCTTCAGTCTGCAGCAACCACAAGGGTTCATCTCTAGAAACTTAAAAATAAAGGTTCCAAAAAGGAGTTATATATATATATGTGCGTGTGTGTGTACAGATCAATGCACTGCAAAGATCTTTGATCTTGCAACTATAGATGGCTAACAATGCTTTTGGGAAACGCAACTGTGGTCTGTCATTATAGAATATTTCAGAAGTTCTGAAAATAGACAGTAATTTATGAATTCTCACTCTCAAAGAATATTGTGCTGTCAGTCAATAGGGCCATGTCTAGATCCTCTACTAATATGTTCTGATATTTTCATAATCTCATTGAGATGGTTTGACCTATTGAAAAAGCTGAACTGGAGGAAATGACCTTAGCTGTGCACAAATTTCAGGAACACCTCCGTGTTTTGATGTCCAGCAGACTGCAAATAGTCAGTAGGGAAGGATAGAAAAGATTAAATATAATGCACTTCCTGTCACAAATAATACATCTGTGAAATATTCTGGTGCTGAAAGATATCTTTGAATCCTAGTCCTAGATTTTCTTCAAGAGAATTGCATTAGGTGATCTCTGTGGATTAGAAGATGAATAGAATAGGCTAATGTTTGTTGGCGGTTTCTCTGCAAATTTTGGCTGTTCAAACACATGCTCTCTGCAGTGGTGCTATATTTGAGGTTGATATTTCTGCCGGTTAAAGTGAAAGCTCATGTTGTGTAATATATTAAGCCTCTGCCTGGTTTGTAGAGAGGTGAGAAAGCCACCTTTAAAGACGCCATAGCTGCCTCCAATCCTGCACCGGAATGGATTTGAAATTGACTCTCAGTGGCAATGCTAATAAGTCCTTGAATAAGAAGAATAATACGTTCCCCTTCCCATGATGATGGAAATTTAGCCGAAATATGGCTTGCTTATTTGTGTCGCCTTAAGTATGTGCCATGTATTTTGCTTACTGATGCATAGCTCATTTGCAATGGATATTCTATATTAACTGTAATTGAGGTATATATATGTTCTGATATTCATTTGCATGATATACTTCTGGATATGTATGCCCACATCATATAAGGTTGCTGACACTCTTGTTGCAAGAAATTGACAATGCTCATTGAAAATATCATGATAATTTTTCGCTGTATGTTTGAGTGTTCCGATGTAAATTTTCACCTGCCAGACTGAAAAAAAAATGGTGGAAATAAAGAACAGACTTAGAAAGAAGGAAGGACTAGAATATCATAGAAAACTGAATATGGTCTCTTTTGATTTGGGCCAGTAATGGCAACCTCCTAGCAACCAGCCTGAACACCTTAGCAACTCTAAAGCAACATCCACAATACTCTAGAAACCGCATAGCAGCATGTTAATTCTGAACATTCAGAACACCTTAGAAAAATTTAGAGAGCAATGCCCTGGCAGCCACTGGTTGTGAATTTTGCAAGGGAAAGCACAGCTCACATTTTCTTCATTAATGCAAAATCTAGTTTTCTTCGCTTTGCAGTTATATTAGCATTAAAACCTCATTTTGTGTTCTTTATGCACTTATGCCTGATCACTAGGGAGGAAATGTGAGAAAATTAACTGTATGTTTGTATGTGTTCGTTTATCTCGGTAGTGTTACATCTCATTCCTACACAATGCTGATGTACGCTGTCATGTTTGGTGTTATCTTAAAATATGTGCTGTTTTTAGTGTGTATGTGTGTGTAGGATGTGCTGTATCAACACGCAGTGTTCTCTCCAAACCTCCCTCTCTGCACCCTCTTTTCATTTGCCTGTCCTCTCTCAAGAGAGCGCTTTGAAAACTCAAGAAGAAGTGTGTATTTTGGGGATCGCTGATGAATAAATTACAGCTCCAGCTGAACTTCAGGGCTCAATAAATGATTCACGTTCAGCATTAAATGCTAAAAGACTGAAAGCTCAGTGGTGCAGATGTTGACATTGTATGTACACATGTTCAACTGAAGTCAAACACACACACCCAGCATCAGTCTGTGTATATTCTAGAGCTGCCAGCTTTGATTAGTACTTTTCCTCTAAGCGTTAAACCACAGCTTTTCTTTATTCTTTTGCTTTACTTCTTAGTTTTGCAGTAATAGGAAGTATTGATTTGTAGATTAAATGCTTTTTAATTTGTCAGAGCTGTGGCCTAGCAGTCACCCTCACCTACTATTCATAATGGGCCAAAGTGGGGAAGGCCTCTGGTGGCACAATATTAGACGTGCACGATATTAATAATAAAGCTTTGTGGAAAGGTTAGCCATTATAGGGATTTGAACACGTCAATTCCTCCAGTGTTGTGTTAACACAGAGATCCCGTCCAAATCTTACTACTGACTCCTACCTGCGTTTTGTGATTACAAGAGTTCCATTACCATATGAGTGTTCAAATATTAATATTCATGAGTAAATTATTAATGCATATTAACAATGCAAAACAGTGATCATGAATATATGTTTAATTTATGTATTATTTAAATGCTGCTTTGGTGTGCTATCTGTCTATCTATCTATCTATCTATCTATCTATCTATCTATCTATCTATCTGTCTGTCTGTCTGTCTGTCTGTCTATTTATCTATCTATCCATCTTGCCAGTTATTGCTTAAATCTCTTGTTGTGACTACATAATAAACTGTGGCGACTTGATAGAGCTACTTACACTGTTTCACATATTCATTGATAGTAACTATCTAATAACTATGTAATAACAAGGATACATAGCTTTGATGTGTTAGCAAATAGTTACCATAGTATAGTTTCTTTTTCCAGGTTGGTTGCTCCAGGATCTGTTCTTCACGTAAATCTTGATCATATACTCAGTTGCAATTAATGTGTATAGCACAATACATATTTCAAAGCAGCGTTGTCCCAGAAAACCTATTCAGCACTATATTTACATTTCCCAAAGGACACAGCAGTGGTATGACCAATCAAAGCTATCACAATAATGTTACCACTGTCTGACAGTCTTAACAATAGTAAGTAAATGAGATATTTACAAACAAAAAAAAGAGTGTTTAAAATCAGTTGTGAAGAAATTATACACTTGAGCTTTAGAGACATTTATTCAAACTAAAATAAATTGCAAACCTAAATGGAGTCTGTATGTTAAAGGGATAGTTCACTGAAAAAATGAAAATTGATTGATGATTACTCACTCTCATGTCGTTTAAAACGTGTAAGACCTTCGTTGATCTTCAGAACACAAATTAAGATATTTTTGATGCATTCCGAGAGCTCTCTGACCCTCCTTAGACAGCAAGGGTCCTAACACGATCAAGGCTCAGAAACAAGGTTAAATAATTCATGTGACATCAGTAGTTTAACCATAATTTTACAAAGCTACGAGATTACTTTTTGTGCAAAGAAAAACAAAAATAACAACTTTATTCAACAATTTGTCTCTCCGCGTCAACCCTTTAAGAGAGTATCACATACTCCCAGGAATTGAGTTGAATTAATTGCAGGAAGTTTTAAACAAGAGCAAAAGGAAATTCAGTGCAGTGCTGCAATATAATGACATGTTCACAGACACACACATACACACACAGAGTGAAAACGAACCATTCATTCCACATTCTCTCATCTGTCTTTGGTCAGGTCTTTAGTTATATGGGTGACGAGTAACAGACTCTATAGTTTCACATAATTGCTTTCATTCAGTAAAGCGGAGCATAGCAGCACTGCAGATGAATTATACAACCCTGCCTGAAATATCTTCTCTCTAGAAACCCTGTTCTCCCACCACAGCACTAATGAGACATCCTCTCGTTTCCACTGGTCATCTGTGTAGCGGTTTTGGCATAATGCAGTGGTAATGTGTTGCTGCATGTCAAGTCTTTGCGCTTGCAAATGTTTAGGGGCTGCTGAAAGTTTGCCTTTACATTGTGTCCTCAATATTCTTGAATTAAAATTTCCACTTTAAGTTCACTTCAGTCAAGCTCTCTTGCCCTAAAAAAGTGCTGATCTAGTTATTCAGGCCCATTTTAAAACCTCTCTCCAACCCTTACAACAACCAGATGTGATAAGATTCCAGCAACAAGCAATGTTTCTGCCCGTACCAGATGCAAAACGGCTACAAGGCACAACAAAATTCAACATCGGCACCAACAACTAAATGGATAAGTGCATGTTCAAATTATTAAAACTTAAAACAATTCAACATTTAAAAATGCATACTCACTGACTGATACAACATTTTTCATGGAATATAATTTGTTTACAAGGGTTTAAAGTTTGAACATTCTTGTTTGCTTTGAAGATCTGAGGTCAATTATTTATAGTCTCCTACATGAAGTCACACAAAATGATACTCAATCTCAAATAAAACCAATTTCATACTGTATTATACCAAGCACAATTACCTGAGCTGTCATCCGCAACATCGCAGAAACTGAAAGTGTCGCAGCTATTTAGCACAAAAACATAGAAACGATGCCTTGTTATGATTGGCTAAATACTTTACATGTGAAATGAATTCCAATTCTCACAGTTTGTGGGTTTGCTGTTGGGTCCATCAGTTGTCTACATCAGGGGTAGTCAAGCCTGCTCCTGAAGAGCCACTGTCCTGCAGGGTTTACACTCTTAAAAGTACAGGTTCCAAAAGGGTGTTTTTGCAGTGATGCTGTAGAAGAACCTTTTTTGGTTCCCAAAAGAACCTTTCAGTGAACAATTTCCTAAAAGAACCATTTTGAAGAACATTTTAAAGATCTAAAGAAACTTTTTCGACTATAAAGAACCTTTTCTGCATTTGAAAGGTTCCATGGATGTTCAAGGTTCTTCACAGAACCATTGTTGGCAATAAACAACCTTTATTTTTAAGAGTGTGGCTTCAACCCCAATCAAACACGCCTGAGGCAAATTCATAAAAACAACAGGCTGGTGTGTTGAAGTTGGCTGGAAGGCACTGTAGCTCTCGAGGAGCATGGTCAGTTACCTCTGGTCCACAGTTTCTTTGCAAAGCATGACATATCCACCAGTTGTCACTAAATTGTTGAGCTAAGGCTGAAATCATCAGGGAGCTTGTTAAAAACTTCATTTCTAAAGTAAGGATCCTTCAGATGGATTTATGGAGCTGAATGTGTCCTGTTCCCCATGAATCCTTTTGTTCATAGTATGACCCTTAATCTTCGAGAACAACAAAGTTTCTTCAACTTTGTTCTTCAACTTCAGCAAGATGGTAGAACACAGTTTAAGAGTTTTTTAATTATAGTGTTATTATTTTGTAATTGCATTTTTTGATTGTTTTTTTTTCTATTTAATACAGGTTCAACATAGAACCCATGGACAATCCCAATATGGCCCTACTATCAATGCTGGCTGTTAAAACCTATGCATCATGATGCCACTGGGTAAAGCTTGCCAATCAGAGCTTTCGATTTTCTAGCCATTTTGTGTGTGAAAAATGCATCTGATAATCAGTGAAGGATTGTCGGTCATTTGTAACACATTTTCAAATATAGTATGCACTTGCTTTCATCATACGCAAAATGCTTTTTGCCCCCCTTGAAACCATGTCTTTATAAGCACGACATGAAAAAGGAGAACTGACAGTTATTTGAAAGAACCTTCTCATGCTCTGGCGATTTGCGCAGGGTTATTAGATATCAGATTTCGTACGTTCCTCTCTCAGCAGGCGGAGGTCTGTAGGGATGTTTCACAGTCCATTAGTGTTACTGGACAGTGGAGTATGTCCGATCTGACAGCTCATCACCTCATATTAAAGCAGCTATTGAGTTGGCCATTTCTGAGATGTCAGCTAATGAGCTGCGTCTCTGTTCTCATGCAGTCCGTATGTGCTCGGCCCCAGAGGACACTGGTGTTCACAAACCTCCACACAGGTCCATTTTTAATGGCATTATTGCTTCACTCTCTTTTTTTTTCTCTCACTCTGCCCACCTCCATTTTTAACTTTTCCATATGTCTTGCAGATAAACAATCATTCCCCTAAATAAGGTTCGGAATTGCACTGACCGTGTGATTTTCTGTATTGGCCCCTCTCTCTGGAGAATAGAAGTGGCCCAAGGCGAGTAGACAGAAAGGAAACAACAAAAGCAAAGGAAGCAGATGAAGAAATCTCTCCTCTGCCTTCATGTCGGCCTCTCTCTTTCTTAAATCACCATCAGTTCTCCTGTAATGAGTTGACTGTTGACACAAGATCTGTTTCAAACCATGCTGAGCTGCCTTGCTGTTTAATAGTGATAGATCGGTATATCTTCTTAAATTGACCATTTTGGGATTATTGCATGGTTCAAAAACTATGCCCGCTTGGCCAATTAACCGAAAATTTAACTCTCTCTTGTGTCAGTTCCAAAACCTACTTCAGCCTAGTCAGAGGATAATGAAAACTCTGAGAACAAAACGCCCTCAAATAAAATACGATTTGGTAGGGTACTGTATAAACCTTAAAAATCTAAATTAGCAAATAGATATTTCGCTATAGCCTAAAATGCTGTCTAGGTGGGCTTGGTTTTGGATCAAAGTTTGTTTTTGTTAGTGTCTAACCTGCTGCCTGTAAACTGCAATCCTCATTAATGTTCATTTTAGATGAATGCAGGTAATAAAAGTGAATATGCAGCCCCAAAGCCTTTCCAGAAATCTCATTTACAGTAAGTCAGCTTTATTGCAATGTCATATATGCCTAAAGTGTTTAAAATGCAATTGAGCCCTAACTAATGAGCTTTAAATGGTTGCATTCATATCGCAGTGCTACTAAAGTAATAGAGCTGCTGTTTAGACATCAACATGGGTTGTGTTCCCATCAGAATCTTCTCAGAAAACAAGCTTATTCAACTCTGTGCAGTAGACTTTAAAGTAATAGTTCACCCAGAATCATAATCCTGTCATTATTTAGTCACTTTCATGTCATTCCAAACCTGTACTTCTTTTTTTCTTTAAAAGGAGATGTTTTGAAGAATGTTCCGGCTGCTCTTTTCTGTACAATGAAAGCATATAGTGGCCAAAAATAACAACGTGCAATGTTCTGAAGCTATACAAATAATACAGAATTTTATAGGAGACAGAACTATACACTCACTGGTCACTTTATTTGGTACATCTGTTCAACTGCTTGTTAATGCACATATCTAATCAGCCAGTCACATAGCAGCATCTCAGTGCATTTAGGCAAGTAGTCATGGTCAAGATGATCTGCTGAAGTTCAAACTGAGAATCAGAATAGGGTAGAAAGGTGATCTACATGACTTTGAACATGGAATGGTTGTTGGTGCCATATGGGCTGGTCTGAGTATATCAAAAACTGCTGATCTACTGGGTTTTTCACACACAACCATCTCTAGGGTTTACAGAGAATGGTCCGAAAAAGAGAAAATATCCATTGAGCAGCTGAGGGAGAAAATGCCCTGTTGATACCAGAGGTCTTCATTTGATAACTCAAATAACCATTTGTTACAACCAAGGTATGCAGAAGAGCATCAATGGACATGTCAAACCTTAAATCAGATGGGCTACAGCATCAAAAGAACACACCCGGTGCCACTTCTGTCAACTAAGAACAGAAAACTGAGACTACATTTCGCACAGGCTCACCAAAACTGGAAAATAGAAGATTGGAAAAGGGTTGCCTGATCCGATGAGTCTCGACTTCTGCTGCGACATTTGGATGGTAGGGTCAGAATTTGGTCTAAACAACATGAAAGCATGGATCCATCCTGCCTTGTCTCAATGGTTCAAGCTGGTGGTGGTGGGGGGATATTTTCTTGGTATACTTTGGCCCCTTAATACCAATTGAGCATCATTTAAATGTGGCAAATTACTATACACAGTCACTGGATCTCAATCCAAAAAATGGGGTTACAAACAGGTACTAGCAAAGTGGCCAATAGCTGCGTTTCCATTACCAATGTTATGTGGATAAAACATAATTTTTCCTCTTGCAAGAAGTCATGGCAACGGATTTTGGTAGTCTTATGTATATCACAACCACTTCACTAGCCATTATATTTAATCGAAGGAGATGTAAGCTTGTATCCTTATAGAAGCAGCAAAGACAGCGGATAGATTAGCGTAATATTCCTTTTTCGAATTGCCTGAAAAACCACCTCATGCAAACGCAAGAAGCTTTTTGCGATATATGGGCATTTTTTTGCGTAATTGACGCGTTTCCATTTTTTTTTCAATTCGTGATTTTTTCCCTCAGTGTAACTGTTTGGTGTGCATCTTTTTAAACACATTACTGTGATGTTTCCATGCCAGTATATTATTGTGCTATGATAACTTGGCCCTAAATGACACATAAAAACAAAATCAGCTGGTTGTTTAATAAATTGGTTGGTGGAACATGTCAGTCAGACTTTTCCTGGTTAGTGGGCGTTTCTTGGCCACAATAAACAGCACTCAGTACGCAAGTCAAAAGTCTAGATACACAAGACTAACAATTCATTAATAACCCCCTACTTACATGTATACCACTGAATAAATTACTACTCAAGCTAGTGTATATCAAAGAGTCTGTTGTGATCATGTGACTTCAAAAGCACTCAGCTGCAGTTAGACGTCTTCTTACATAATATCAATGTCTAGGGCTTTGTTTGGTTGGTTTTTTTTAATAAGCATATTGAGGCATAGAAACCTTATTTTTCTTTGAGGGTTAGGGTTTGGGTTATGTTCTATTATAAATAATTTGAAAACAATATTGTATGTCCCCATTTAGCTACATAAATGTGTGTATGTGTTGTTGTAAGACTGAATGAATAATCATTCATCATTCATTATTCCTTGATTTTATGCCAGTCGTGGATCTTTATCACAGTCCAGTTCTGCTGAATGCTGTAGTCCCATCACGTCCCATGCTTCACTGATAATCTTTTCTGAATTAGCAACATGAATGATTTTTCTCAGCTTAACATGCTTTTAAATTTAAATTTAGACTTGAACTGAAGAAAATGGAAGAAACTGAGTGTATATTTGTCTCTGTACTTTGGCCATGAATATGAAAAACAAATACTTAAATGCCTTATGGTTATTTTACTGCATAATATCAGTGTTCCCAGTTCAAAATAAGCCAATGTTCCCAGAACACTGTTGAAAAAGAAATCAAATTCATAAATCACTGCGCGGTTGTTGTCTTGAAGGAATTCTTGCAGTGTTACTTTGATCCATTTCAGAATCATACTTATTGGACATAGATAGTACAGATCGAGCTCAGAACTGAAGGAATGTAATCAAGAAGCAGCTAGCGACCCTCTATCCTAGCATTTATTTATCTAGAGACACATCTGTAACGGCCTGTGTTTGGTGGCTGGGGAGGTAAATACACTCTTGAAGGTTCAAATCAATACATTGTGTGGATGCTGCATGTTGCTTGTGTGTGTGAATTAATTATGAATTAATTAATTTTTTTTAGGTAATTATTGTTTTTTTATAAAAAATTGTTGTCTTGTTGTTGTTGTGTGATTTTACATTTGAAGGTTTTCAGGCACTCAGTTTCATTTTCTGCCCAAGAAGACCCTTAAATCATACTTTGGCTCATTGCTTTATAAAATACTATTCCTTTGGGTTGTAATTTTATTGTCATTTTCCCATAAAACTAAAGGTTTCTTGGTCTCATGGTCTGCTCACTGACAGGAAACCTTGCCATTTGAAACGTGCACATGCAGTACAATGCACTACACAGACTGCATGTTTTTGTGGTGTAAAATGAAACACACAGTACTTCAGATCATACACTGCCATCTTAATGGGCTGCGGGCAAACAAGGATCCTTCTCCCTCGAGAAATGCTGCTTTAAAATAGACTCTAGCGCGAGGATTTGCTCGAGATACAACCTGCTTGTCATGCTGAGGAAAGACAATGTGTTAAAAAAGAGCTGATAATGAGCTGTTGATGTATTCCACACAGCAGACACCTTTAACACCAATAAAATTAGCCCTTTTGACACCATAATACAGCTTGCGAAAGGGATTTGATAATTCAGTTTTTTATTATTATTATTATTTATTAATACAATTATTTATCCACTCAATTGCTTGTATGATAAAAAGAAATCAAACCTGTTAAACATTTGACTTTTACTCACTATACTGTATCAGTCAGATTGTCCAGATGCTTTTCTGCAGTGTTTACAGTATATTGAGTAGAAAGTTCCAGCTGCCAACATAACTAATGCAAATGTGCTGTACATCTTTGCAAAGCAGCGTTTTGTGCTTTGTTATGCCTGAACACCCATGAGACTCACTCTCTCTCTTATGTAATGTTCGGCTTCTGTGCACATATGCTAACATATTAACAATAACATATGGAGTACATAAAATATAAAATAAAATACAAATGTGCAGAAAGTCACCTGGATAAACAAATATTTCTCTTATACATAAAACTGAATGAATAAGATGCTTTATAAAAATGCGATTAAAGACATTAAATCACCAAATGCATGACACAACTACTGTAAATTAAATTTTTTTTACAGAAATGTCACTGCTGATATGGGCATTATAGGCAGGGTGAAATAACACAGTAACTTACAGCTGCTTCATGAAAATAACATTCTGCTTACTTTCAGTGTTTGTTGAATAATATGGCTGTAATGACTCTGTATAATTGCTGGACATGTTCTCTGCTGTTTTATTATTCCAGCGGCATGTAAATGCTCATACACACGGTGTGATGCTGAATAATGGTTGAACAGAGCATAGCTGTCTTCCTTAAACATCCTGTGTGTTGCGTGTACACTATAGAAGAATAGGAATAGGAGGCCTAGTTTCTTTTCAGATATCCAGTTTATACACATTGCATTCTTATTATGCATGTACATATGTGTATCGGACAAAATATTAACATTTTTCCAAAAGATTAAATTAAATTTTATTCACAATTTATTAAATTAATATTGTCAACAATATTAATTTTGTCTTACTTTTAAAAATTTCACTTTGTTAGATAAATTTGCAGAAAACTACATATTATAAACTTTTTAAATGATATTTAAAGAAAATAAAAATTAATCTTTTAGTTGACAACCTCCTGCAAAATAAATGTTAGTGCCTTACTAAACAATAGTCCTAATTAATAAAGCTGAACTTGACCAGAGCATATTTACGAATGTCTTGTGTACATTTTTCTTTATTTTATTTTATTTTATTTTATTTTATTTTATTTTATTTTATTTTATTTTATTTTATTTTATTTTATTTTTTTTTTATTTTTTTTAATTATTTTATTTTTTTTTTTTTTTATTATTTTATTTTATTTTTTTTATTTTATATTTTTTTGGCAGTTTAAACAGTGCATAACTTAATTGACCTTATTATTCATATCAAATACTCATTTGTTTACATATTTATTTTGTGGACGTTTATGGGATTTGTGATTTGCCCTTGAGGTTTTTATATTATCTGGACTTCTGCAGCTTTCTTGTCTGCTCCAACATATCGCACTATGTTGCTATAATAATAACCATCTAACCCATGTTCATTTCTTTTTCAAAATTAAATTAAATTTTAAAATTAAATTAACATAGTTTGTGTAAATGTTTAATTTTTTGCATAGTTTAGGCAAAAAAATGAGTTCACAAACATAATCACATCTTTGTCAGAACAAGTATTTTTGGCTCTTATTTTCAAAATAAATTGATATCTTGCAGTAACTCCAGTAAATTCCCCATCAAAGTCACATAGAGCGGGAACATTTTTGATTAAGGGTTAAATTGAAGTCATACTGTATATATTTTAGGAAATGTGTGAATACTTTGCTTTTAATTCAATTTTAAATGCGGCCTGTAATACTGTGTAATACAGAAATGTGTAATACTGCAATGTCGCGGAAGGTGCTATACTTTTTAAAAACGATAATTACATTTATTGATTTTGCAGACACTTCTAAAGCAATTACAACCTGGCTATATTTTATCATGCGAGTTCCAGGAAAATCAAATCAATGACCTTGGCATGGCTAGCAATGCTGTACCAGCGCAGCTACAATTACTATAGTTCATGTTTTATATATACTTAGCATTCGTATATATATTCAAATGAGATGAACGTTGACAAAATGTCAATTAAATGTCATCCTTTAAACAAATACAACTAATAAGAATATTATTAAGAGTTGTGTAGATGTTTTAGATGTCTTAGAATCAAAATAGGTAAGTAAATAAATAAATTAATAAATAGTGTCTTTTATTTATTTATTTTGTTTACTTAAAGCAGGGTTGTGACTACAATTTTATTCTGGACTCTGTGAATTCAAGCTACAGCTCTGGTCGAATAACTGACTCTCCTTAAAGGGACTGTGATAGAGCCACTGTCAAGTTATTGCCATACAGTACCTCACCAAATTAGTTCAACAAGGCAAGCAAAAACTTAAATGTCTTTGTAATCCATAATATTGATTATATGAATTAGAGAACTAATGAGCATGAAACAACGGCTCGGCAGAACACAATCAATCTGATGAGCCGTGGCATTGAGCATTGAGCTCTGCCATATCTGCTGAACGTAACAGCATCACATCACTTTGAGACTCGCTGGAGCCGCGGGCTTGATCCGCTCGCTAGGGATGTGTGCAAACCCTATTACCCTGACACACTGACTGTGTGTGGCACCATCCTGAATTAGCCTGTTCTCTCTGAGAGCGAGCAATTACAGTAAACGCCCATAGGACTTGTGCTAGAGGAAGGCCAAAGGGACCTAATTCAAACCTGAAGCACTATTGCACTCTTCGTATAGCCAGTCTTTGCATTTGCATCACTGTATATACAGTAGCATTACTCATAAACGACTGGAAATATTAAAAGCGATTAAGACCGGTGGATTCACTCACCCGCAAATCAACAAAGTCCCTAATCTAATTACAGGATATAAGGGCAGAGCTTTGTACATCAGAAATTGATTGGATCAAGTGGGTGTTACATACAGAATGGAGCCTTGTGACAAATTAAAAAAATAAGACATAAGTCACAAAACAAAGTAGCTCCAGCAGTGGATAATTTTGATTAAAGGCTATAAAGATGTGCCTTGTTTCTTGGAAAAATGTGCATCAATAAGTCATTCATAATGAGATTGGGAACGTGTATTAGGATTCAAATTTCATGTTGCCTTTAATAGTTAAAGACTTAGATTCTTGGGGCACTTAGACTAACGCTCCCGCTTATTTTATTGCCTCCTTCCTGGTTTCCACTGAGAAAACAGGCCACAGATTAAATTAAAGCAGGAAGAACACGTTCCATTTCGTGCATTTGTGCACCATGTGGAATAGAATGAGCGCACATGTTGTTCCTGTGAAAAATGAGACCAGGACCATTGTCTTGTGTTCAGATTGAGGGTTAAGATCGCAATCTCTTGAAATGGAGAATTGAGACGGCTTCTAGGTCACACTGCTCTGTTTAATGAGTGTGTGGCTGAGAAAGTCAGGTTGTAAGGAAGTCTTAGTGACGTATTTGACTCATCATGTGCAAACTCCCATGGTGACCCAAACTCAACCTAGGTTCACTGTAAATATATTCCTTTGCCTACACACATTTCTCTGCAGTTTCCAGGTGAAATGAACAGTAGATGCAATAAAATACCAACAACTTTTATCCCTTTCCACACAAATTATGATTAAAGAGGCAGATTATCGATGATTAAAGGTTTATTTTGTGCCATGCCTTGCACAATACTGCGTTATGACCTTGAAACACTTTTACAATTGTGAATTTGTGAACTAATACATTTTAATGATTGCATCACAATCCGTTTTATATGTATTGCTATTCTGACAGAGTTTGCTCTGTAACTTACCTGGTAAAATGAAACAAGTTTTGACACTCCACAAAAGAGCTCAAAGCCTCATTTAAGAAAGCTAAAGAGGCTTGGTTGCTTCAGCAAATACAATTTAATCTCACGTTTGCTTTTGTTAACATTATAAGTTTTAGATTTAGTGTTGGTGGTACAATCATTTTAAATGCGAGCATTAACCTTTCAGCGCCACATGCTGGAAATTTCATTTCTGAACTACTGTGATACATACAACAAACTCTGCACCATTGCCACAATCACATTTTGGAGAAAACTAAACACAGTGTTTTAGCACAGGACACTGGACTGTTGACTGCAGTGAAATTTGTTACAAGCAATGCAATACCATTTTTTGTCCAAACCAATATGACTCAGACTCTTTCCTCAACAGTAAATGTTTCGAAGAACGTTCATGCTGCTCTTTTCCAAACATAGGCACATCAGAAAAACATGCATCTAGTAAAGTAGTGTGCTTTGCGATTTCCCCCCTCACCTTTTCTTTTGTTATTAGACTGTTATTCTTTGTTATATTATTGTTATATTATTCTTGAAAAAAGAAAACCCAAATATTTTCTTGCATTTGCTACTTTAATATTTTATATACTGGTCTTTAAATGCAATAAAGTATAGATTAATGCTCTATTTTTGACCCCCGCTCTGATTCATTTTGTTTCTCAGTGCAACATTGACCTTTCGGAAGTAGAGGTCACAGAAATGTGGGTGTAAATCATTGTTGCTCATAAATCTTCTCTCGTTCTTCCTCCCCTGAAAAGTGCTGTTGCAGTAGCAGTGTCGTGTGTGTTTGTGTGTGTTTTGTAATTGTCCTGGTCTTCCCCTGAGTGCCCATTAGCATTTATATCGGTGAAGCAGGTATGACCCAGTGGTTCGACAAAACTGATGATGGTGAAGAGACCAAACTGGCTGCTGTATGCAACAAATCCTACTAGTGTTATCAGTACAACCCATGACAGCTCGGTAGCACATTTTAAAATCATGTTGGAGAGAACAATATCCTCGACATCCATGTAGTCTGTGCTGTTGATTTATTCATCTTGTGAAGAGACACAATATGTGAATCTCTCTCTCAGATGTGTACATTTTGTAATGCTGTGAATACTCATCAACAGAAAGTATTTGCACATCTGCAGTGTGAAGGTGACAGTGAAGCTGGAATAAGAAACTAGTTAAGCTACACTGAAAAGATGGCTCCAAACAGCACTGAAAAAATAACAAGATTACATTTTCTGAAGAAAATTACTGTAAAAGTACTGTTTGGTAAAAACATTCCAAAAATGTTGGTTACCAAAAAATTATTCTTTTGTGTTCTGCAGAAAAAATAAATGTCTACAGGTTTGGAATGACATGAGGGACATTCTGTCAACAGTTAACTTCAATTAACTAATGAATATAACTCAAACTTGAGATGCATTTAGAGTCACGTCCAAAAATCTCTTTTCTTTCTCTGTCCATATTTCCATTTTTACCTTCTGATCCTCCATGTCTTTCTTGTTTTCGGTCCTTGCTCACAGGAATATTACCTTATTCTGTCAGTGCAGATCTTCACAGGTCTGCTAGCTGATCCCAGCTCTGTGGCCGTAACTATTCAAGCCCAAGAGGACTTTTCTCTCTGAGCTCTTGTCCATCAAAGGAAGTGCTCAGGCAGAGCAGCGCTGACCGGCCAAGCCTCGTTTTCTTACATGTGATGCAGTCTCAAGACCAGACCCTTGCCCTTCAGTGTGTGACTGTTGTCTCTGATCATCCATCCATCCATCCATCTAGGGTTAATGTGTATTCATGTGTGTGTGTATAAAATATTTACATTTTAATGATTTTATTATTTAAAAAATAAAAATAAAAGAAGATGCTGCTGCTTTGGCAATTTAGTTTTAACCCTCAAAATTAAATAATAAAAATATTAATAAATACTGTGCATAAATCACACGAGTTAATATTACATTAAATAACTTTTACAAAATAATTAATTCATTTTAAATAAATAAATAAATTTAGAATAAGAGTACATGAAATACAGTAAAGTTCCTTTCTTTGACTTGCAGTCCAAGACAAAGAATAAAGCATGAACCGTGTGGAGTTTATCCAACTGCTAAGACTCCAACTCTAGATCCAAATGAAGTGAAAAGTAAATCAATAATTGCTAAACAGGTTCATATCTTTCCATTATTCATATCTTGTTTCCTTTGTTGTGCAGTATATATGCATGACAAGCATATAAAAAGAACTGAGATGAATATGAATCTAAAGAACCCGTCTAAATTAACCCCAGTGCCTGGGGATAAGCACTGGGTTATATTGGATCATTTTTATTTATCCCGAACACTGAGCGTATTTTGTCTTCGTCTGTAGTTTATCAGCTGTATCAGCTTCTATGGAACTCATATAAATATTTCAACATAGCCAGCCAGAGGCACTTTAACTGCTCATTATGCGATCATGCACCTTCGAAAAACAATGATCAGCTTTTCTGCATTGGGGGAAAATACGGGTCAGGCTGTGTCTCATTTTTGTGGTTCTGGAAAAGAAGTGGGTTGACCCCCTTCCTACAGAAACTGAATCTAAGCTTAGGATAAAATCGACCTGGTGAAAGACGCCATTGTTCTCTTCTTATCTGTTCTTTTCACTTTTCTTCATCCCTTATCTTCCTGTACCAGAGGCTGTGAACCTATAGGATCCAACAGTGACGACTTTAGCACACACTCATGTCTATCACAGATAGATTCAAACGCATGGAGGAGGTAACACCCAATTCAGATTCAAAGGATTTAGAAATGGCCTCTGAAATGAGATGAGGATTACGGGAACTTAACCACATTTGTTAACAGTTTTTGATACAGTAGGTAATGTTTTAGGAAACTAGATTTTTCTTGCTAAGGTTTAAAAGTTACTAAGGTTAAAAAGCCAACCACAAGACTCTATGACATTTTGATTTACCAAACAGAGCAAATTGGCATGAGAGCGCAATCCCATAAATGCACGGTGGAAGTCATGCAGGTGATTTACTGAAAATGCACACATTTAAGAACACAGAAGCCATCCACACATTTCTATAATGACCAAAGCAATCCACCAAGAGCAGCGCAAACAAGCAGAGTGGACAATATGTGCATGTAATCTGCTAACGACACGAGTAAAAGAAAAATGAGTTAAAACTAGTGCTGTCAAATGATTAATCACAATTAATTGCATCCAAAATAAAAGTTTTTGTTTACATAATATATGTGTGTGTGTGTACTGTGTTTATTTATTATTTATATACTGTATAAATACACACACATACAGTATATATTTTAAAAATATTTATATATATTTATAATATAATTTATATTATATATAAATCTAGTTAATATATAAACATAACATATTTTTCTTAAATATATACAAGCATGTGTGTGTATTTATACACACATATATTATGTAAACAAAAACTTTTTATTTTGGAAGTGATTAATCGTGATTAACTGTTTGACAGCACTAGTTAAAACATGAGGAGTTTAGCCATTACAAATGGCACAAATACCAGTAAATTCACATCCATTAGTAAATCATGTTACGTGATTCATTTAAATACTCTCCTCCCATGATTTTGAAAAGGAAACTTGTACAAATGCATATGCAATAACATTGCAATCACACACACACAATATATATATATATATATATATATATATATATATATATATATATATATATATTGTGTGCATTTAGTAAATCCTGACAGTAGATTTTTAGCGCTATAAACAAGGGTTTGCGCTGGCTGTTAGTAAATCTGGCAATCACTTTGAAAGTAATATCACTTCTCAACACACCACACAACTTCAGGTATCGTTCATGACTGCTGCATGCCAGTGGTTATCGTTACTGCTAATCCAAAGTTTGAGCAATAATAATAGTAATTTTTAACCACTTAGAATATTTACCTTTAAAATCCATGTAAAGCTAAAGCTATTCTAGTCAGTGTTGTTTCAAGTGCAGCCAGCCACATTGAAGATACGTGAAAATATGTGCTTGTGGCAACACCATTATTACGTACCTTACTGCTCGTTTAGCAGTTTCGAAGTGAAAGGTTCAGTGAGTTGTATTAAAATGCATGTTCAATACGTGTTTATTACATTGCTTCAGGTATGCTTCAGGTGAGTGTTGCTAAAAGGATAAAAATGACATTCCCCTTCACCAATCCCAACCCTAAACCTTCCTGATAGTGTTAATGAATGCAAAATGATATAAAAACACATCCGCTGATGCAACCATGCTATTTTTACTTTTTCATACATGGGTTTGAGCTGTTTCACCGTATTAGTATTGGAGCGCTTCACCTTTCAAATGCAACGCGTATCGTGTGAGATACCGAACAAACTGAGTTAGAAAACCTGGTAACACTTTACAATAGGGACCAATTCTTAACTAGCTGCTTATTAACATGCCTTTCATTAACATAGGCTATTGACTGTTTATTAGTGCTTATAAAGCACATATTCTCCATATCATACCAAATCCTACCCAATGGGATTGTTCACCCAAAAATGAAAATTCTGTCATTAATTGCATTGCATTAACAGCACAAGGGTCTATGGAGGGTCAGAGAGCTCTCGGATTTCATCAAAAATATCTTAATTTGTGTTCCGAAGATGAACAAAGGTCTTACAGGTTTGGAACGACACAAGGGTGAGTAATTAATGACAGAATTTTCATTTTAACCCTTCAACAACTACCTTACTATCTATTAATAAGCAGCAAATTGGTGGTTTATTGAGGCAAAAGTCATATAATGGTGTGTTAATAGCAAGGATTGGACCTTAAAACAAAGCGTGACCGAAAACTCATAGTGTACATACATATGAAGCTGTATGTGTGACACTAACATTCAAAAGTATAAGTTTTCAAATTGCACAGCATGTTAAAATTGTTTTGAAGTCATAACATACTTAATATTGTGCAAGGAATTGTGCAAAAATTTGCCATTTTTAATTGAAACTCTGGCACAGTAAATCATACTTTGTGTGGAAAAGAATAAACATTGTCAGATTTGTACTGCCTCTAGTGTTCCTTTGAAGCAATTCGTACATATAAGCATGTTTTATCACACATATTTCCAATGGGAAATGAAATGAAATTTAACACATTCATTTTGTATAGTGCATTTAGTCGAAAGTGTTTGTCATCAGTTGAGTTAACTAAGAGCCATGCAAAGAGGTGTTTTCAATGCACAGATGGTCTAGTTCAGTACGGCATGCCTGTTCCTTTTCTGTTGGTCTCTTCTGACCTACTTTCTTTGAGCTAAGGGTGATTCCCATAGGCGGACTGCTGGAGCTGTCAGAACCACGGACAGCTCCTGAACGCACTTCTCCTGGGCTTTGCTTTCCATCTTTAGCGCAAACGCATCCGAGCCTTCTGGGTTCGTTTAAAAGCAGCAGCAGTCAAAAATACATTTGCTCTGTTCTTGTAATTAATTGCAACTTGGGGATTTCTGAGTCAATGGCTTTTTCCTGACACCATCCAATGTCATGCTTTAAATCCTTTTTGTACCCTGTTCTAGTTAACCAGCCACATGTAACATATTGGATCAGTCTTCTGTTTGTGCTTCATGCTGGATAAAGCTTTGGTGATAACATCTCAGATGGAGGCAAAATGATTGCCTTAGACAAGATCTAAGTGCTGTTTGTTAGGAGGTCTTTTTCACTATATAGTTGTCATGACAGGACAAAAGGTGTCAGTGCTATTTCTTGGCTGCCATGCCAGATTTCTGTGGCATGTAGATAATTACATGTTTTATAAAAACACAATTGTACTTGGAAAGAACAAAAGCTACTTCTGTCAATGCTGTAGTATAGTACATTCTAGAGCTATATGTCTTAAACTGAACTTTGTAATACATAAAATATCTTCAGAAATAATTATATTCATAATTATAGAACATTATTATAGTTTAGTAGTATTATTTAGTAAAATATTATTATAGTATCTAATCATGGTTACACCTTTAAATTAATACAACACAAGATATATCCCATAATTAATTTATATTTAATGCAATTTTTATTGATATTTTACTAGAACACACATCTTAATAGTGTGTATTATAAATAATTATGAATGCATTAAAAAGTAAATTATTCTGTAATGCATTAAATATACATGCTTCAAGTGTTCAAAAAAAAGTGCTATTTTATTCCTAACTTTTAAGCTGCAGAATATGTGGCTCCAATAACAGTTATATATAAATACAGAATCAAATTTTCAATCTGCGTTTAAGTTTCTGGCATTTTAAAAAATGCTCATGACATCTGATGCAATAAATGTCACCCCCCAAAAAAGATTCATGTTCTTAACCACTTTAATAATGACACACAATTGAATTAAAAATCAGTTTGTCTCCATCTTCTGTAAGGGAGAGACAAACAACTGGCAGCTTTTATTGTATTGTTCAATCAAATGTGATGGATTGTGCAAAACCGTACAAGTGATTTGTTTCTTGATGCCCTCTGTATCACGCATCATTGCATCATAAGTGCACTGATGTTTCGAATATTGAAAGTGAGTTTTTTTCTCTATTGTCTGAAAAGCTTTTATATGTTGCTTCCAGCCCATGTTTAGCAGACAAAAAAAAAAAGCATTATCAACTCCTAAAGTACTTAAGAGACAATGAGACCCATTGTCATGCCTTTCAGGGATAACTTCTCTGATGTGCTTTAAAGAACTCCATCCTTACATACTTTTGTCATTTCATGAAGTTTTGCCAAGTTTTATGCAGTTGTTTCTTTTACTCTAAGCAAGATTGATAATTCTGTCCTGAGTTATTTGTCATTTCAAACCTGTTAAACTGTTTTTCTTCCGTGAACAAAAGATAATTTTTTTTATTTAAAAATGTAAATTTTTTCCTGTTTGATGACAGTTCACCATGTCTTAATGAAAGTAAAAGCATCAAAGTACCACTAAATGTTTATCTTGTCTTTAGTTGTTTATACTGTATATATATACAGTATATATAAATATATATATATAATGTTGTCTTGGCAGTTATCTTAAATAAAAAAAAATGTTTTATATTTTATATATATTTTATTTCAGTTAATGTTTATTTTATTTCAAGTACATTTTTAATGGTTTTAAATTTAGTTTTAGTTTTAGTTAAAATAACCCTGTTTTGAAGAGAGAGAAAAAAAGAAAAGATGAAAAAAGAAAAGGTTTAGAACCACATGAGGATGATGGAATTTTCCTAAAATTCCCTTTCTGTTCCTTCAGTCTTCACTTCTTTGTCCCTGGTTTCCCTTCACCTCAGTGTTTCCGAAGCTTTCTTTCACTCTCCCTGAGCAGAGCACTCCTGAATAAAATATGAGATGAAGACAGAGACACTCCGCTTCTGCAAAGCACCATCACCTCTTGCTACTCCGTCTCTCTTTTCTTTCTTTCTCTTGCATTTAAGTTTACCAGCCCTTCCTTGGTCCTCTATCTTAAATTACTCAGTTGTTTCCAAGCATCTTTTTTAAGGTGATAAGGCAGCACTGAAGCGGCCGCACACGTGGCTCTTCTCTCTGAGCGGGCTCTTCTCATACTCAGATGCGAGTGGAGGGAAAGAGCACTGGATGAGAGGGAGGAGGAGGCAGAGAGAGATAAAGGAAGGGAGGGAATCAAAGCTGAGAGACAGGAGCAGGTGCTTTGGTTCCCCATCTTTAGGATGAGACACAAGAATCTGAGTATTCAGCCGTTCTCATCTGGAAAATCAGCTCATGTGATTGTTCTCCTGAAGAGCGGCACACATCTCGCCACCTACTGTATTGTTAGCACATGGAGGCTTCTCAATTTGAATTATGGAGGATTTTAGCAATATTAGGCGTCTTAGTCCGGAGAAAGGTAAGATTTCACACTCTGTTATTTCTTCTGAGAACAAAAAGAGTGATTTAAATTAAACAAGGCAAATAAGAAATGGAAGAATGGTGGATGTTTTTAAGTAGGAGTTCTTGTGTACACCTCTCTCTTTCTCATGGGAGGATTTTTATCTTCAGTGTAATTTCTCTATTTTTATCTCATAATGTCCCTGTGGTTCAAGCCATAAAGCCTCTGTAAATATACCATTGCATGTATGATTCTATTTGCACTATTTAATTGCCAAAAACATTCAGTGGCTCTAAATGTTCTGTAGGTGCACTGTAAAAAGTGAACATGCGCAGCCTTAAAGAGCTATTTTACCTGCTTTTGTTATTGAAGCATGATTCATGCATATTAAATAATTTCTGACTTGAAATAAACCATATTCCATAGGAATATGTAAACCAAAAGCATCCGCAAACAAGCAAAAATCGGTTTGAGAGAAATAAAAGAACTGATTCCATTCAGGGCTTTTCAGAGATAAGTTTAACAAAGCAAGCAGTTTCCTAGACAAGCTGAGTTTGCAGTTATTGTACGTCACAGACATACATCTGTGTGCAACATCTCAGAAGGCACTGTGAGGTCTTGATTGTTAATTGAAAACATAATTAGAATAAACATAATAGCAATTATAAGCATAAGCGTAATTATTTACAGTACTAATCAAAAGCATAATTGCAAATATAAACATAAGAATGATCAAAATTTTTATTATAAGCATAATCATAATCAAAAATGTAATCAGAATTGTTACTGTAATAGCAATTGTAATTGCAATATAAATCATAAGTGTAATCGTTAACATCATAGGAAAAACATAACCGCAAAAATAATTGTAATCAAAATTGAAAACAATCATACACAATACAGTAATTATAAGCATTGGTGTAATTGTTATCGTAATTTGAATTGTTAATATAATAACAATTGCAATCAAACTTAATCAGAATTAATCAGGGAAGTGCAACCATATTTTTTATTATAATTGTAATAATTAGGCCTTGTTTTAAATTACCTCAAGAACAAACTAGTTCAAGACCAATGTGAGAAAACCTCAGAAGGAAAGAGGCAAACTAAATAAAATCACTCTGGGTTGCATAGTTGACAACAGAGTGTTGATAATACTGGGTTTTTCTCGTTTTTACCGCACTGTTGCGACTGCAGTGTTTCACGGTTGCCTACCTGTGATGCTCTAATGGTGCACACTATGAACACTAACATAAAGAATACTGCAAGCATCATCGCCTTCCACAAAGCAATGTAAAATAGAAGTGCTCTGACATCCTGAAGTTTTGAGCACCCTTCATCTTGTCAACGCAAAACCCACTGCTTCATATCCGACTGTCACGCTTTCTCAAGATTCCTTAGCGTGTTCCTGCGTCCCTTGCCAGCTTCCTGTCAGCTACATCTGCACACTGTGTTTATGGCGTGACATGGCTTTTCAACCACAGTTGTGTTTTCCTTTGGAGGGTCTATAAAACCAAACTTTAACATGCAAAACTTTACAGTACATCTCACTGTGATGGCACACGCAGTATTCTGTTTATCTGTTTTCATATAAAATCTGTAGACATCTTTTTTTTTCAAGTAACTGATCACATGGGATTATAGTACTGTCATGGTGTTTCCACACTAGCAGCTTTTGTTGTGCGCTCGAGTTAGTTTGGTGTCAGAGCTTGGCTCGTTTGGTTGGTGTGAGAGCTGTTTTTGAAACTTGGGTAAGCACTATTGAATTATTTCCTTGAAAAGGTGGTCTAGAGTAGCTTCACATGGACACCTTTTCACAGTTCACTATTGGTGAAAAAATTATCTAGCCTAGCAAGCAGAAGTGAACTTCTACTGATGACATACAGTTTGCCTGTTTAATGAATTTCGTATGGTTGCATGACTAAGCAGAAACTTCCTTTTATAGAGCAGTTTGAATCCTGAATCTCTTGCCATTCATTTTTGATCAAGTTTAGGTAGTAATAACAAAGGGACAAAAACATCACAAACACTGAGTCATGTCTAAAGTGATAAACAGCTCCCTCAAGTATGCACAGTTGTATTGAAGTTGGTGACAGATATATATATATATATATATATATATATATATATATATATATATATATATATATAAATCCACATCTCAAAAACCCTTCAACATTTGTCTATACTGATACAGCACATTAATACTAAAGATACAACATTTTTTAGATCCCAGGGTCTAAAGGCTAAGCTTACCTAATACTAGTTTTATTGTTTATTGGACATACTATGAGAGGATCATAGTTTATAATGTTGCTGGATTGTCTTCATTTTTGAGAGCATCATCACCATGAGAAGGTATGGAGAGTAAAGTTACCTGTTATACAATAGAGATAGCTCAGCTTTAGATTCGCCCACGGACCATCTACGGACTGCCTGATACATATTGCACTCAAAATGGCAAATACTTTCTCTAGGTGGCAAAATACAAATTGATTGAGTGACTTTAAGCTATTTTTAGGGGTCAAACTTGGCATATTTTTACCAGCTTAAAAAAAAAGCGACATGACGTGACATACAGCCAAGTATGGTGACCCATACTCAGAATTCGTGCTCTGCATTTAACCCATTCAAAGTGCACACACACAGCAGTGAACACACACACACAGCAGTGGGCAGCCACTTATGCTGCTGTGCCCGGGGAGCAGTTGGGGGTTCAGTGCCTTGCTCAAGGGCACCTCAGTCGTGGTATTGCCGGCCCAAGACTCAAACCCACAACCTTAGGGTTAGGATTCAAACTCTCTAACCACTAGGCCATGACTTCCCCCTTGCCAGGAAACAAAGTTCTGTTTTCAAGGTACTATAGGCCTCTTCTGAATGGACTTGTCAGTGGATTTGCCAGTATTTGCAAGGTCCATGGCACTGGATCTCTGAAAGATATCCAATAGTTTTGGGATACTCACTGTAATCGCAAGTAAAGAAGATATCCTTAAACACATTTCTTTGTACCTTCCCCTAAATGTTCAAAGTTAAAAGGGCTTGGCAAGGATGTGTAGTCAATGTTTTTACCCAGAGTCTCCCTAAGCTATAACATTAGTTGTTTAGCATGTACAATGTTGAAGAAATATTCCATGCTCGAAATTAAAGACCTAAGTGCTGTGAAAGTTCAAGCTGGTTTCACGTCATTTTCCAGATGAGAGATGTGGTTCTTCTGCAATATGAAAATTAAAGTTCTTAGTATAAATGGGATCTGAGCAAATGTATAAAGGTTTAAAGTCAAATCCTAATTCAAGACCATTGTGACACCAAGGTTTAAATTAGATCGAAAGCAGCACATAAAGTCTAGAAAACAACTCTCTCTCTCTCATAGCATACTGCTTCCATTTATTTGTTTGCCTATCCTGAGATACAGCTTTTGAAGACCTCACACAAGTATTTCATTAGAATGTCTCTGAGAGAAATTCCTCAGTGGAGAGGATGTCATGCACTGGCATCTGAAAACCACTTCAGGCATCTATAGCCTGCAAATACCCAGCTGAAAAGATGTTAGAGGTGAGAAGCATCACTTAACCAAAAGACTACTCAACTTTTGAGAACTCTGACACTTTCTTAGATGGTGCTTTGAGCTTTTTCCTTGATTACTTCACACTGAACTGCCTCTTCTGTTATGCTTTGAGGAGATCAAGCTCTATTCAGCATATCATGCCTAACATGATGTCTCTCTCTGGTAGGGAAGAGGAAGAAAGGGCTGTTTTGTACCTGAGCAATGGTGTCATAACATTTTTGAAGATTTTACCTCTAAATTCTAGTCAATCAAATAGTTCATCTTCTTCAATTGTATTTGAAGCTCCTGTGCTGCCATTATTGTTAAATGCAGAGTTACTGCTATTTTATTTGAAAGGCTCTGCTCAAACTTCTGTTCAGCTACATGTGTAGATTTATTCTATTTTGTCTTTGAAACCAAGGTACATGGAATTGCACAGGCCATTTAAAGAGAAATGTCGCCCCTTCTTATATGTTGAAATTACAGTATGAAATGTTGGAACATAATGAATACTAAAAACCTTTCGTGCTTTGCTGATATGGTGAGATTTTATTTGTGCTTTTTCTAAAATATGGCAGAAAAGATTGCTCTTGCAGAGACAAAGCTAGCTGCATGTGGGAGGTGTGCTTTTATGCTGAAGACAGTGAAACATGCTGGTGTTTGTACCAGTTTTTTACTGTGTTAGTTCAGTAGTCACAGGTAGACATGTAAAGCGTGGCGTCTTGATTTAATGTGACAACGCAAACTCACACTCTCACAAACACAGGCCTGCACACATTCAGTAAGATCATAATCCACAAACAGACATCTATGTGTAAGTGAGCATTGCAATTTTTTATTTTTTTTTTTCTTTCCTGAAGAGGTCCCTAAATAAAGCCAGTCATAATTTTGCCAGCCAGGACATGAATGTTCTACTTCGTAAAATCACAGTTAGCCAAATTTCTAAATGCAAGTACTTTAGGGAATAATGCATGTATATTTATTTATCTAGGATACCATTCATAGATTACACATGAAATCCCAGAGATGTTTAATGGGTGGGAGTGAGACATGGCACATGTTGAGTCATGGGACCTGAATCTGAATCTCTCAGGGAATGTCTGTGCATTTATTTATTTATTTATTTACATCCAATGAAAGAGCATATCAACAATTCTAATCCTCCCCCATTCATTTCTGTCAAATGGCACTACTCTGAGTGAAGTCTGATAGTGTAACATTTCTTCAGCCCAATTTGTTTTAATAAGCTAGGTTAGTTTTTGGATACAGACACATGGCAAAATCATGGTCATCCCTCACTGTCCAACATATACTTTATACTTTAGCGGTTGATTCTATGCTTTGCTCAAAAAGATAAGTGCTACCTGTAACAATATAAAGAGAACTGCCTTTCTTCATTAGCAGAATAAATGCAACAGGGGTTAGCAGTTAACACAGAACACATTTAACAGGTTTAGTTATTTCAGTAAGAGCCGTCAGTGTCGTCCATAGGCACAGGATTAGCTAAACCAGAATATTTGAGCCCCCTCCCAACCCAAGCCTTCGCCCGGGGAAAGTTTACCAGCAGGGCACCGTATCCTTTCCCCTGTGTCGCCATCTGTTCATTCAGACTCCCTTTCTCTCCACACTGGAGGCTGCCCTCTCTGTGCCGTGTTTGACGCTTGTGATCCAACAGGAGTGTTTCCTGTGTGGGGTGTGTGAGTGTGTGTGTGTAAGGGGAAGAGCTATGTGATTTCACTTTCATCTGAGATACAATTAGTTATAATCAAAACAGGCCTGCTTGCTTTTGAAAAGGACAGAGCACAAGCTTAATACATGAAAATTGAAGGAGAGTTAAACTTCTAACAAAGCATATATATATATATATATATATATATATATATATATATATATATATATATATATATATATATATATATATATATATATATATATATATATATATATATATATATATATATATATATATATATATATATATATATATATATATATATATATATATATATATATATATATATACAGTATATATAATACGAAGACCGAGGCTAGTTGTCACACAATGAAGTTGTCACAGGGGTTAGTGTATATAATTATAAGTACCTTATAAGGTTTTGAGTCAAAACTCCAACTATGCAAGCAGTGGTTTTATACAATGTCTTAAATACCTAATTCAGAATCCTCTAAATTGATTTTTTTAATGAATTCTAATAATACATATATAGAGATAAGTAAACTATAGTAAAATAATGCCAGTGTGTTACACATCTTAGGCTCTATAGATTTTGACCCTGTATTTTGACTTGATATAGAAAAATCTCTTTCAATATTATGAATATTTAAACAACTTGAAATACACTGTTCAAACATACAGTACATGGCTGATAATGGGTAATTATGTAATCCATTAGCACTGGGTTTCTTTCCAAAACATAAGTACGCAAAGTACGTTTCATTTCTCTAAATAAATTAAATATAAACGTATGGGAAAAACCTACTTACAGTATATTTACATGTATACCTATGTATCATTTACTGCAGTTTCCAGCTGAAATATAAAATTATTGGCATTAAAACACCAACAACTTTTTATTCCATTTCACATATTTATTTTTTTATTTTTTAAGATAAAAAGCATAATACTATATTATGAACTCAAAACATTTTTTTGTGCATGATTTGTACAGATTGACATTTGGATCATGTTTGGATCATATAGCCAACTCCATATTTATGGCTTTTCTGACATGGTAAATTTGCTCAGTAGCACACCTGGTACTGCATTGCACTTGTGATGAGAAGCGCTTGGGTATGATTTCCTAGAAATATGTGCCACGGTAAAAGCTCAGACTTGTAGAAGCATCCGAAAATAATTTTAATTATTATGTTTAAGAAAGTGGTTCTATCTGAAACCTAATTAGTTATCTTGAGACCAAAAAAAAATAAAAATAAAATAAAAATAATAATATTGACTGTCTGAATGCTGTTAAGATGACCACTAATGGCTTTCACTGGTTAGTCAGTGGCAATTTGTGTCATAATTATACAGTGTGTATAGATGCTGTAGTCATTGTTCTCAGTAGGTTATTATTGCTATAAATGCATTGCAATGATGTGCATGATAAATTTAAAGGGTTAATACTTCCAAAAAGGAAAATGTTGTGATTATTTGCTTTGCTATTTTTTTTTCTTCTTTTCTTTTCTTTTGAGCATAAATATCAAAAAGCAAATAAACGTTATATATTTTGGAAGAATCTTCATGGAGCTTCATCTATACAACAATAGTTCTTTGTGATCACGTCTATCAAAGGACAAAAATATAACCAAAAACCATCATGAAAGTGTCATAAAAGCAGCTCAAAGTAGACTTGCACTATGTTCCAAGTCTAAAGCAATTTGATAGGCTGTCAATGGACTGGCATTTTTATCCATATTTAATTTAAAGTAAACATTTCACAATAAAGTGACCAAAGTCAATACAATAACAATAAACAAAGTTATTTACATGTAAATAAGTCACTCTGGCATGCAATTTGTTGTTTAACTATCTAGTTGCTTCAGAGTTTTAGAGCAATGTGCAACTTTGGCATCTCTAGTACTTTGTGATGTTGTATAATAGTTATACCACGAATGTCAAATTCTGCTCCTGGAGGGCCACTGTCCTGCAGAGTTTAACTCCAACCCTTGTTAATCCCACGTAATCCAGTTAATCAGGATCTTCAGACCCACTAGAAACATTCAAGCAAGTGTGTTGGAGCTGTTTGGCTGGAGACTCTGCAGGACAGTGATCCTCCAAGAGCATGTTTGGACACCCCTGGGTTATACATTAGCCATAGAATGTAACCACACATTCAGAAACGATTATCCCAACCTGTCCTACATCTTATATTAATATCCTCTGGCATCAGAATGAAAAGGAAGTTGATAGCCCAATAATAATCCTCCATTCTGGCCCATAGAACAGTGTTTCTCAGTTCTGCTCCTGGGGGCGTCTCAGCCCTGCTCATTTGAGGTGTTTTCCTAATCTGACATGGCCCGTTCAGGCCATAAAGAACTCTACTAATGAGCTCATGAGTTGCAATAGGTGTGTTAGACAGGAATGTGCTGTGCTGCGGGGCAGACCCAGGAGCAAGATTGTGAAATACTGCACTAAAACATCATACAAAGATAATGCTGGCTTCAAGTCATGTCAGAACGATCACATTTACGAGATGAATGCTTCATAAACCACAATGTCATAATTACCAGTGGAAAAGACAGGAGTGTTCATAAGCTGCAACTGTTTGAATTGGGGACATGCCGATTAGAGATGTATGCCAAAATATTTATACAGTATGTGGTAGGAATAGTTTGGATGAATTTTTTTTTTGTTTTTTGTTTTTTTGTACTGTTGCTTGCCAAGAAACAAAAGTAATTTCCCATTATTTTCTGGAGGTATAACAATAATGAAATACATACTGCATGTGATTCTAGTCACACGTTATATTAGGTGACCTTAACTACTATGTAATAATTTGATACAATATAATTATTATGTACAGTACATACATGTTGATGCATTGTAATTACATCACATTTAATTAACATTTGTATTTACACAGTTAACCCTTACTCTAATACTAATCTTAACCCCAACCTTACCATTACTCCTAAACCTAACTCTAACCCTTATAATCCTAACCCTAACCCTTCCCTTACTATTAAACCTAACCATACCTTAAACTCATTAACAGTAAATGCGAGAATTTTCTAGAACAACATGTATGTACACTGTAAATACATAGTCTTGTAGGTGTTTAATGTTAGTACAAACTAGTAGGGCCAACATAAATGCTTTTACATTTTGTTGCACAAGGGCTTTCTGTCATTGTAAGTGAAATATGAAACTGACCAACCACTTTGTTATCATACTAACATCATATAAACACCTCACATTTCTAGGCTCATAAGTATTTTTTTCCCAGAATAACATGAAGGGATGAGACAGAAGCAGACAAAATGTCTCATTAGCTTGCTGGTGAGTGAATATTTCTGGAGAAGAACACAAGACCCACCTAAGCCAGATATTCGCTGATGAGGGCTTTCTTCTTCTTTTCACACATTCACTTTAGACAATGTGTGCAGTTGGATCTTGCACTCAGAATAGAGTAATGGGCGAAGGCGGCATGGCATTAGCCACGGCATATGTTGGCAAACAGCATTTATTGTTTAACTAGACAACCATATGCCTAATTTGTTGAAGGTGAGTTTCCAAAAGACTAATTCCTTCAAGAGTCCTGCAGAACCCTGCATCCTGATCCTGGACTTTCCATTGGCCACGTAATGCCAGCATGCATCTATGAGGTCACAATGGCCCCTTCACATCTGTTCACCTTGCTAATGTTGTTCAGCAATATGCCAGCTTGAATCTGCAGAGGCATCTAAGCTACTCCTCTACTCTGTCAGCTCTGCCTGTCTTACAAAATTGTACCTAAACATTTACCTTTTTAAGAAGAAATTGTTTCACAGACATTGTCGCCATAGAATGACAGACTTTTTGTAGGGTGAAAAATCCACTGGAGCATCCTAGAGTTGAGTGTCTTGCTGGAGATGGCTCATGGCTTTCTTCTTGTGGAATCAAACAAGGAGCCTCATGGCTAGCAGCCCTGGGCTTTACCACTACACCACACCACCTCTGTGTTGAACATCCCTTACATGTTGAATGACACCCCGTTTAACATCAAGTACCTGTATACACATCAGAAAGAAACATCTCGTCTTACTGAAGGACAGGAAAATCTAGCAAAGGAACTGTGAGAACTTGGATCTGGGATTAAGTTGTGGGAACTCCTGCTGGAATTTAAAAGAAACTTTGCTAAAAGGGATGTTGGACAGATGTGTCCAGTGCAGCATGACATTCACACTGGGGATTCTGCAGAAAGGATACAAAAACCTAACCATGAGAGCTAAAGCTACCCAGCAGCAGTTCAGTAGTTTGCTTAAGCTATACTGTAGCTTTATATTATCAGATGTCTGTATGTGCATGACAGATTCACTTTTTTACACCACTGTAACAATCAGGACTAACATATCAAAACCCTGTACTGTCTTCAAAAAAAAAAAAAAAAAAAAAAGCACTGACTGAGGCCCCAGTTGTTTAAATTTGTGTCTTTATTGCAAAATGAAACCTTAAATGTCATTCATATTAACAGGATAATAGGTATTTTCTCTAGGAGTATACAATGAGCTATGAAATTTGAGAGAATTTCTTAATTAGAAATACTCAATAGAAATAATTAGAAATACTCAATAGAAGATGAGTATTTATATATGCATTCTTTATAACAACTTGCAAACAACATTCTTCATTCTTTACAGCAGACATATTTATTTGTATAAATTAAACACATTAATCCTTATTAAAGCCACTAAAGTGATTCAGTGATGAGCAGTAAGTGATTTTCTGTTTTTGTTGTTTTATTCACATTAAGAACACAGATAGTAGTATATTAGGATGCTGTCACTTTAAGACCTAATGCACAGATCCAGTATACTGATACACATCCGATATTCTCACAGCTGTTTACGCTCACTTAAGACATAAGCAACTATGTTCACATGAATGCTCACCAAAATTTATATTTTGATGTGTATTTGTCTAATCAGTACTCAGTACTCATACACTGTCAGAGATGCAGCTTTCTGTGTGTGCGGTTCAGGTGTGTATGCACAGAAAACATTACCAAAGTTATTCAAATTCATCCAAATGTCTGCTTTTCTCTTCTTATTTTTTTTTTTTTTTTTCGCCCAGACATTACATTAACATTTCTGAGTGTTTTTAAGACATGCAGTAAGTGTATGCTAACTTATGTCCTGCCAGGTAGATTAGTATGTTACAATTCAAATGTTCGTATCTAACCTTCCTACCACGCAGGTGTCAGGATTATGGACCTGTCTGTCTGTGTGTGTTTTGCTCCCTGTGACCCAGTTTCTCCCCTCATCTTGATTGTTAATTTGATTCCAGGTGTGTCTCCTTAGTCCCTTGTTATCCTGTCTTTAAAAGCCCCAGTCCATTCAGTTAGTGTTTGTTGGGTCTACTCGTTGTGTTCCTGCCATTTCCATTGTGGATTATCCCCTGTGTTTCCTGGATTAAAAACTATTGTTGTACTCCACGTTTCTTTCTCGTTCCTCCCAGCACAGTTTGTGATAGAAGACCAGACCAAAACAGTAACATCATGTCTACCCTCTGTTTTTTTTTTTTTTTCAAACTGTTTCCCTAATGGATCCCCTCCTTCGCCCCAAATTTATGCTCCTCCTACTGGAGCAGGGGGAAAAATCACTCAAGTGTCATACCAGACTGTTTCTGGCTATTGCCTATCTCTCCACCTACTCAGACTACGCGAACATGGCCCTCGGAATTCGCCGCCTTTGTGGAGTAGGCACTGTCGAGAATTGGATCTCCGTTCACTGCCGGTTCCCAGGAGTATATCACCAGTGCCACTCCCAGCCCAACTTCTCCCCAATGCGCGGAGTGCATGCCCAAGCCCACCGTGAGTGATGAGCCATTGCCACATGGAGCGACAGTGCTGAGGATCGCCCCAGAGCCGCTGATGACGTCAGTCATGGTGTGTGAACAGGCAACAATGCCTGCCACAAGGGAGAAAGCCACGGACGTTATCATCATGGAGAGGAGCTCCGCCCCCTGCACCGTGGCTGAGTGTGAGCTGAGTATGGTGCAGCAAAAGTGCCAAATTGAAGAGGAGATGGCACCAGCCCCCGAATCCAGTCCAAAGCGCCCTCCAGTGTTCAGCCTAGAGGGGGCTCTTGATCCACAGTTTAGCCTGAAGGGTCTCCGTCTCTGCCTCGGGCTCCTCCACCACCGTTGGTTGGCCCCCTGGAGTCCGCAGCCACTCCTCCTCCATGGCTCCTCCCTCCGTTGGCTCCACCATGGGTCGACATTATGGCTGTGACCTGGGTCCAGCTGGAATCCTCCTGCTCCAAGTCTCCTCCCTGGCTCCTCCCTCCTTTGTCTCCTCCTTGGATTCTGTCTGCCGGCCCCCTGCCGGATGTCTGTCCTCCTCCTGAGCCTCCTCCTTAGTTCCCACCCATCCCTGTTGGATTATGGACCTGTGTGTGTATTTTTCTTCCTGTGGCCCAGTTTCTCTCCTGCCCTATTTTAACGATCTAAACGCAAAGTGTAAAGCGCACAGCGCTGGTTCCAAATCAACTTTTGCTGTTTTAACGACGGAAAAATGGTTGGCGCGCCCGGGCGCATGGTTTAAACGGGTTGTCCCTATTCTCTTAATGAGTAATGGGTGTTTTTTGTTTGTAACGTGTAATAAACCAATCAGAGTCTCATCTTCCATTCCCTTTAAGAGCCAGTTGCGCTCGTGCCAAGACTGATTTGCTAGAAACTAGCCAGATAATGATAACGGCGCCAGACTGAAACTAGCAAACACACTTGCGCTGCGCCTTGTGTCGCATTGCGCCGGGTGTATGATAGGGCCCATTATGTTGATTGTTAATTTGATTCCAGGTGTGTCTCCTAAGGCCCTCGTTATTGTGTTTAAAAGCCCCAGTCCATTCAGTTAGTGTTTGTTGGGTATACTCGTTGTGTTTGTGTTCTGGCCATTTCCATTGTGGATTATCCGCTGTGTTTCCTGGATTAAAGACTATTGTTTGTACTCCCCTTTTTTTTTTTTTTTTTATTGCTGCTACATGACAACCATGTACAACCTGTTTGCACATTCATCTCTTGTACTGTGTATCTTAAGTCTACAGTATACTTTCATGCACATTTTATTTGATATTTTATTCTTATATTTGTATTGTTTACTTTTATTTAATTCTTTCATACCTAGGGTGACCAATCGTGCCATTTTCCCAGGAAACGTCCTGGCCAGGATTTCTATATTGCCTAAAATATCCACGTTTTGGCTTTGGTTTCCTGTTTTCATACTTAATGAAGGTAATGATCGTTTGACCAATAACATGCAGACATTGTACGTAATCAACCAATTGTGGTGCATGAGAAGGCGGGATGTACAGAGAACGGTCAAAGTGATACAAATACGTGTACATATTAGTGTTGGACTTGAAGCAGCACTGAGCATACCGATCGGTGTATGACATCAAAGTACCGTGAGAGCGATTCAAAAGCACAAGAAGCCGTCTGTTCTCTAGAGCTCTCACAGTACTATGTCATACAACAATTGGTCTGCACAGCACAAACAAAGCCAAAACGTGGATATTTTAGGCAATATAGAAATCCTGGCCAGGATGTGTCCTGGGAAAATGGCACGTTTGGTCACCCTAGGTATGAAAGAATTAAATAAAAGTAAACAATACAAATATAAGAATAAAATATCAAATAAAATGTGCATGAAAGATATACTGTAGACTTAAGTATGAACACAGGTACAAGCCATGAATGTGCAAACAGGTTGTACATGGTTGTTTTAGGCAATATAGAAATCCTGGCCAGGACGTTTCCTGGGAAAATGGCACATTTGGTCACCCTATTCATACCTATATTTATGTATATTTTCCTGTCCATGGAGCGGACCTGACTTACATTTCACTGCTGGTTATATATTCTCTATATAATTGTGTATGTGACAAATAAAAATCTTAAATCTTCTCTCTCGTTCCTCCCAGCACAGTTCGTGACAACAGGAGACTAGTTCTGATTGAGTCTGGGAGAAGTATGTTCAAGTACAAACAATGAATTCTCAAGTCTTGCGGTTACACTTTATTTTGATAATCCACTTTAGACATTCTACTAACTATAAGTAACTTTGCAACAACATGTCAACTAGTTCTCATTAATTTGCAACTACATGTCTACTAACTTTCAGAGTAGACTGTAAGGTTAGGTTTAGGGTTAGTAGAATAAGACATATACTTGCAAAGATTTTCATATAAGTATGTTGTATGTTGTGGATCCATCAAAATAAAGTGTTAGCAAACAGTCTACTAATACTCTAATGACTGCTAGTTGAGTTGCAAAGTTACTTACTATTAGTGGAATGTCTAAAGTGGACTATCGAAATAAAGTGTTACCAGTCTTGCATTTGAAGACCTTTGCTGACCCCATCCTGCCCTTCATATTGAACGCAGTAGGCAGCTGTGTGCTTGTGGGTGTAAAGGTTTTTCAGGTGCAGTCTGGGGCCGAGCATTTAGTACATAGCAGGAAATTCAGGCAGACAGAGCACTGACGCTGTTCTTTACACCAGGCATTTGCTATCACAGCATGACCTCTGCTTTTCCTTTGACCAGCAACCTGTCAATGGAAATTTGTACATGCAGGACCATTATGCAGTGACTTTTTCAACCAGCAATTTTCATCCTTAAAATGTATTTTCTAATTATCTTTTAGCATTTTCCCTGGCACACATAATGAATTCAAATCATTTTGCTTCCGAGCTTTTTTAAAATGCAAGGCAATCAGTGTCGCGGTATAATTTCCTCTGCCTGAGGAAATCAGTAAGGCTTCTTTCTCCTTTTCAGCTATCAGAAAAGCTTACTGTAGAACATTTCCTTAAATGTGTTCTTTGTTTTCATTGTAGACAGTACAGATCCTTCAAAAAAAAAAAAACCTAATTAACCTTTAGGTGACGGAGCACACTTTCGTCCTGTACTGTTGTTCCAAACACAGAGCCAGGAAAAACAAAACCCCCATCTCGCTAACACATGCGTTACCTGAGCTACCTACACTACCTGGCTCTAAATCAATGCTGGTGATGTAAAGTTGTGTTAGACTGAGGAGGTAACCATAGCAACAGCACTCAGCTTGAGCAGTTTCCATTAGGATCAGTATAGGACGGTACATTGGCACATACTGTACAGTAGGTACTGTTATTATTTATCACTTTATTACAGATTTATACATCATATATAAAAAAACACAAAAAAATACATTAAGTAGATATTATAATTATCCTTTAAAAGATGACTGAAAGTATATGTGCACTGCTCATGAAACAACAATGTGCTGCATTGAACCGAACAAGCTTTTAACCCATTTAGCATTTAATGTAATGTAGCTACAGTATAAAAGGTTATGATACAATTTCTTGAGTCTTCTTAGTTGTCTCTCAGTTCAGGAGGTGGTTTACTTGTAATAGATTATTTTATGACCACATGGTTTTAATGGCCAAGGCTCACTGACACATGGTTAATAAAATTGAGTTTTAATGACAAGTAAGTCATGTATATTGCACTGTACAACAGTGCTCTCCTTGCTTGTTGGGTTTCCTTGTCATTATTTCTTTATAAAACATGGATTTTTTATAAAAGGGTTTTCATTGAACTCCCTCTGTCTGTAGATAAAGGGTCTTTCTGAGCTTTTTACACTTTCATTTTAAGGTTCATGTTTTGTCAGGTTTTACAGAATATCGAACTAAAATCCACCAAGAAAATGTATAAATGCTTGGGTCAATGTTCTCAGTGCCTCGTCATAAAACTGGATGAGAAAAATAAAAGGTGTCTTGTGGGATTGGTGGGGAGGTAATTGAAAGGTGCGTAGCAAGTAGTAATTAACCTGTCTAAATATAAGATTTTTATATTTTAATTGCTTGTAGAAAATTCCCTCCATTTAGATTACACAGTAATAATCTAAATGTGATGCATATTTGACTGTGATACATGAATGAATCAGGTAAGAAACTGGTAAAATAGCTAGTTAAAAAAAATGGAACAGGTTATTATTAACTATATGCATCTATTTTATTCAAATAGTCATATTTTGTATTTGCTCACATTTGTTTCCAAATCAGCATAAAAGTGTTAATTGTGAAAACATTTTCATTAAAAAGTATGAACATGGTTAAAATGTGACTAAGTGTGGAACAAACAATACATTTTATATGTTATATGTATGTAGTTTTGGACTGTTATAATTATAGTTTCCTGTTGGATTGATTGATAATAAATATATAATCCTGTTTATTGTGTATTTAAAAGAAATATCACCCATTTCATTTATGTTTAACTGACAAATATGCATCACCTTAAATCGTTTCACTTTATATTAGATGTCTTTAATTAATATATGCATGTCAAATATAATGAATTTTTGGTTAAGTTTACTTACTGTGCTTATGTTGATTTGCAAAAAAAAAAAAAAAAAAAAAAAAAAACACTTTTGCTGCTATTAAGGTGGGATACAATTAAGGTTAGAGGCAGGTTTGGTGGTCTGCTTAAGTTTAGATGTGGGTTAAGAGGTAGAGTAATTATAAATAACAACAAAAATGAATAATTACAGATAACTACAAGAAGGTATTTTTAAGTGCAATGTAAAAACATGTATGTAAACAATAAATGCACTGTAGCAAATTATTAACTTAAATGTAACTAGTTAAATACACTTAATACAAAGTGGGTCTAATTAAGTTTATTAGTTTATGTAAAACTGCAGTCCAAATGGATGGAAATCAAATTCATACTACATAAATTCACAAACATAAATCTTAAATTTAGGCCTACATACAGTATGAGCAAATGCAATTGCATTACACCATTACTTTAAAGTTCCGGGGTTAGAAAACAATCATGGAGATGCTTTTATGATTATAGGAAGAGCTGATAAATGGAATGAACTCTCTCTCTCTCTCTTCCTCTGTGTCTGTGCTGTGGTTCTGTGCGCAATAAGCTACCTAAATCCCCCAGGCCTGGATTACAGTTCTGAGGGGATTTAAGTGTCGGCTTGACAGGTGCTACACAGTCAATAAGTTAGCATCTTTACTAGTATGAGATCTCACAGCATGCCATCAGAAAGACAGCTCCAGCCTGTACTGAAGATACTAAAACTGTTCTGATGTCTGGAAAACTATCCCTCAAATCCTGCAGGTTTGGACGTATTGTTTTTGTTTTACGTTCTTGCCATTAGACTTTCTCATGAAACAGTGCTGGATGGAGGTTTGCCTAGAGCTTTGTTTGACAGAGTGATTGTAAAGGCAGGAATCAGAGGAAGCAAAGTGCAAGAAAGAAATCAAGGACTCTACTAGTAAGTTAAACAACAGTTAAAACAACAGAGCGATGTGCGCTGCCGTGCTGCCTGCCATGATGCCCCCAACATTAGCGCCTCCGATGAAGCCTGCGCTTGCTACAAAGCCAGCAACACCTCCAGCCCGAGCACCGACCACAGCGGTGGCCGCCGCCTGCTCTAAAGCTCTCCACAAACTGACCCTGTCACGACTCCTGGCCGGATTCTTTTGGACAGGGGATAATTCTGTGTACGGATCCAAATGGAAGCTAGGCTTATTTGGTAAGAGTCAAAGAAAACAGGATAAATTGATTCATTCTTTGTTTTTAAATAGGCTAAACTTATTGAATTATTTCAGTTTAGTGGATTGCAAAAATCATTTTGTGAAGCGGCATGTCTATGAAGGATTATTTAAAAGGGAAAAAAAAATATTTGTACAGTATATGGCTATCAATTTTCCAAGGTAAATAATTTATAAAAAGCTATTATATCAACCCTCTGGCCCATACATCAAGGCAGGTGATAGGCTTATGTTCAATTCATTGCTTTTTAAAGCAATTGTATGATTTTGTCACTGATCTGGTCCGATGTCGATGTACTGTAGCCTGTCCCATAACCCCTCTTGCATACTTTGTACTTGACCACTTGTCTGTTTGTATGACCCATTTCTTGCATTCAGCCCAAGTGTGCGGTGAGCATAAGGCTATAAGTGTGTGCAGAACTTTTGATCACCTGATGGGACACACTTACGACATTGTGTTGTAAAGCTGTAAGTAAAGTTTGTAATACTTTGCACTAAGACTTCTAACTGTCCCTGTGGAACGAACAAAACAATTCAATTGTGGTGCGTCTAGCGTTTTACAAATTAAACATATTCATCTCTGCATCACTGAAATGTGCAACAGCATGATGGGATACGCTTAGCTTTAACCACTGCTCAAAAGTAGTATTAGAAATAGTGTGGATATAGTGTGCATTAAGGGCGCTGAACTTTGGCATTTTGCAGACCTCGCACAGTCGTACACACTTAATTCCTGTTTTGTGCACTTGCTTTCAAGTGGCCAAGACCGTACGTATGGGTATCAGATGGGGTTAAACAGATCACAAAACTCACAACTGAGATTTCTGAGTGAGGATCCGGTCATTTTTCAGATCAGTAAAACGAATCATGGTTTGAGACAAACACTATATGTACTTCTATGATACCACAGCAAAAACTACAAGCCTAACTAAAAAAAAAAAAAAAAAATTATTATTGACAAGTGAACAGTTAGTACTAAAATAAGAAAAGTATATACAAATTCCAAGCAAAAATAAACAGAATAGAACAGAACAGAAGTTTAAATAAAATAAGGTCTAACAGTACAGAAATATACTAATTAAGTGTAAAAAAAATTGCATAGTGTTCAATGTTAAATTAAATATATATATATATATATATATATATATATATTTATATATATATATATATATATATATTAATCTTTGTTACAGCTATGTTTGTTTTAAGACCAACTGCACAGATCCAATATAATGATATTTATATTCACTTCACTTAAGACCAGCGTTGGGCAAGTTACTCTGAAAATGTAATCAGATTACTGATTACTGATTACTCCTTTTAAAAGTAATCACATTACTGTTCTGATTACTTTATTTCAAAAGTAATTAGTAGTTAGTTACATTAATAGTTACATTACTTTTTCTCTCCATGAAATTTATGAAATTGCATTGCATTGCTCAACACTGCAAACACGTGTTATAACCTAAATAGAAACTCTGCATACGATTTTTATTGTTGATCCTGTATATTTTATATTAGTTCATGTTGCTTTTGTGCAATAGATGAATAACAGTTTATTTGTTTTAGATATTTTATGTTTAGATATGTCTATTTTGTGGGTGTCCCGTGAATCATTTTATTTTCCCGCATCCCGCACCCGTCTTCTCCCGCGCTGCACTCTGTTGCATCGGACTCGGGTCTCGCGGGAGCAGCTACATCCTTTTTACACTCTCTAGATTATAAAACACTGCATTCTGTCAGCAATGTAACGTGGCAGTAACATATATAGAGACCTCAGCTTGTAACTATACTCTAATTACAATTTTGAAAATTAGAATGTTTTAAATTACTCTTACTAAAAAAGTAATCAAATTACAGTAACACGTTACTAAGTAATGCGTTACTGCCCAACACTGCTTAAGACATAACCCACTGTGCTTATTAAAATACTTGATGAAATGGTTGAGATCATTTTGTGTGTGTGTGTGGATTGTTTAAGCGCAAGGAGATATGAAAGAGAACTGAATTCTGTGTTTGCACGCTTTCTGAAATGCTACTCTTTGAGTGTGTGAGCACAGAAAACCAAATTGAATTCTCTTTCGCCTATTCTTGTGATTAAATGGTTCAAAATCACTTTAATGTTTCAGTGGCAAGACTTAGAAACATGCATCAGTCTATGATGGGTAAACTTTGCAACTATTCCACAAATGCAGAACCATGGGGCCTGGTCCGTACGGATCATTGATCAGCTACAATCTGTTGAACCCCTAGTATTGGGACAGGCCCATACTGTTGCTGGTGTACATTACACAGCAAAAGTTCAAATATTCAAATTTTTTAGTACAACTTCTTAAAAAAAAAAAAAAATTATATATTTATTATATATTTAAGTTTTCCTCTAAAATCACTTATTAATGTCTAAATTTGATCAGTCCGATGGAGTCACACATTCGTCAGGAGCATCTTTTAAACTGACATTTCTACCATCCTCATGTTGTTCAAAACTTACATGATCATTTCTGTTGAGCACACAACACAGTAATGAACTGTTTTTTTGTTGTTGTTTTGTTTTTTTTAAATGCATGCTGATCGCAAGCTGTGAAGTTCAGTTGCAATTTATTTTGGTTTATTAATAAAAAAAAATGGCAATATGCTATATTAGGTTGAAATTTGAACCTGCGTTTCCTTGCTAAATCAAAAGTTCTACTGCCAGACTAGGAAGCTGACAGATGCTTGTCAATAAAAAATAGCAACTGAACATCAGTATATATTTTAACTTGCCCTTCAAAACTCAGCTGTTTACAGGGTACCGGTGTGACATTTGGCTTCATCAGTGCATTGAGACATCAAGAAGACTGATTTCTTTAGTTTGTCATGATGGAAAGGCACCTGTTTGTACAGGGGCTGACATATGGTGCAATCCCTTTAAGCTTTAATTCCCTGATGGATGTTGCGTGAGAGGTTTACCTTACTTCTGTCTGACACACATCCTGCAGACGAGCCCCTTTGACCTGCTACATGGCAGCGTTAGAGGATAACCTCTGGTAAACAGGCTTAAACGCCACCAATCACTGCAGCTTCTTTTGACTCTTCTGTGTTGTCTTGTTGCCAACAGCACTCTTGAGCCAACTAGATTATGTGAGAATTCAAGCTGGTCAGTGAGCAACACGACTAGTCATTTTGTTTTAAATTTCCATTCAGGTTTCTCGAACGCTTTAACCATGAACCTGGTTTCCATAGCAACCATTCCAGACCCACTAGAAGAGTGTTTTTGATCAGGTACCACATGGGAAATGCTTGCGTTAGACTGCTTTTGCACAACATGGGACACATTCAGTAAAGCTTTTTTTTTTTTATTGGTGTCCACTGTTCAAGCAATCAAAAAGCGGTTCGGCTTAACCCCTGTTGATTCTAAACGTCCTGCTGTGTATTCAGCAATAGGGATCAGATCACTGCTCTTGCGAGCATATCAAGGAAAAACTGCTGAATTTACAGCGCATTAAGCTGGCACTGCATCGCAGAAGTTTTGTTAACCCTGGCTGTAATTCTAGTTAAAGGTTTAACTGGCAAATCAACCACGAAGGTTGCAGGTTCCATTTCCATAGAAGAAATGTTCTTTATCGCCTAATGTTAAGCAAAGAACCCTCTTCATATCATGAACTATTTTCTGTTACTCTTGAGTGTATTCTTTTTTTATGGGTGCCTTAAAGTCAACATGAAATCCAAAATGACTCCATTTACTGGTCTTATTGTGAATGATTAATCGGTGCATGTTATTACAAAGAAAAGAAAGGGTTGTCTTTGTTTTCTTTCTTCAAAATGTAATAACTTGCTCAACCTCTGAATGAGCCAAGGCCAAAAACAGTGTCAAAAAAGCTGTTTGGGCATTCTTTAAGGCTGCCATTTAGAAATGTTGCCTTTAAAAAAAAAAAAAAACTATGCCACTATTTCAGTATTATTGAATAAGAGTACTATTATGGAAATGCTAATGTATAGTACTGTAATATACTGTATATGCTCTTATACATTTTGTTAATATTTTGAGTTTTCATATTTTTCATTTTAAGTTTAGCTAAAAGTTTAGTAATTAGTTTTTATTAAGTTTCAGCTTTCAGTTTTAGTTTATTTAGCTTTAGTTATTTTACTTCTGCTTAAACTGAATGAAATTAGAAATAAGCAACATTTTTGCATTTTTTTACATTGTATTTCAGTTAACATTTATTATTTATTTATTTATTTATTTATTTATTTATTTATTCATTGTTATAATTTTTTACATTACATTTTTCATCAGCATGACAGTAATACTATTATTAATATTATTTATTTATTTTTATTTTATTTTATTGATTTACTTTTTTTATGCATTCAGCTCAGTTCTGTTATGGAGCGTATTTCAAAATGAAAAAAAAAGTACCACTCTTCATTTTTGTTTCATAAATGTCCTGTTTTACTCAGAAACATGTCACATTTTAAAGTAAAATGGGCTGGGAATGCCGTTTTATACATCCACCCATTTTCCAAACTGCTTGATTTCTGTGGAGCTTATACTTCAAAGTCTCAGGCAATAGGCAAGAAAATACCCTGAATGGATAGCCAGTTCATTCCAGTGTTGACTATAAAGAGATAAACACCCCAAATTTTCTGTCATTATCATGTCTCACCTTCATGTTGTTCCAAAACTGTATATATTTCTGTCTTATTTGGAACACAAAAGTTTTGTGGGGGTGAACAATCATTTTCAAGCATCTGTATACAGTATAGATGGTTTTCTACAAAACTAGAACTTCTCGGGATCTGGCTGTAAAACCCTTTGGTTCTAACTGAAACAATAAATAGTGTATTTTTAGAAGTTACAAGTACTGATGACCCTGGGATCACTATTCCATCGCCGCTTGGCCTTGAACAAGGCACTTTAGCCATGCAATCAGTGTACCGTCACTTTGAATAACACATAAGCGTATACACCAATCACTCAAACCTGGATTTAGTGATCCGCTAAAACCTTCTTATATTACATCCTGTCTGTCGATGCTCCCGGCATAATTATCAAATAAAGAGCCACCTCAGATGAGCTCTGCCAATATTAATACCACATTAATACTAAGAGATGGAAACAGCAGACGCAGAGCAATGGCACACTATTGTGAACTCATCACTGATTATTATATAATCGTCTCTCAGCTCATCTGCTGTTTATATAACAGCGGTCTGTTCTCTGAAGAAACTTCTTTACCAAAGCTGGATCTACTGTTGTCTTAAGTGTTAATTCACTCTTTCTGTTCATAAGTGCATGAATAATGGAAAAACAAAAATCTTGCAGTCATCTCGGTTCCTGAAGGCAATTTAGTGGAGTAAATCACAGTCTGCTAAAGTATTTTATTTATTTATTTTTGTCCGTGCACCATGTTTCTCAGCATGTACCACAGTACTGCCATGTATATATCAAATCATCACTTGCCATGCTCCTGCTACAGTTTTTTTTTTCTTTTCTGTTTTTTTAAGAATAAGAGTAAATTGGAAATGTTGTTAATGTTGAAACATTGCTTGGTAATTTTCATGGCAATTTTCCTCACAGTGTTGAAACATTATAGACAGGTTCAGCATTTTACAACCATGTGTCAATTGTGAAATGAGCCGTTTAGAGGAAATTTAAGAGTAATTGTGCCAGTTATTTAAAATCCATGATTGCTTCCAACGAGCATTTGCTCGTGGGCAGCATGAAGAGAGAAACACTCAATCTTGCCAAACAAAAGTTGTGTTGTGAGGGGCGAGGGACGTTTGAAACTGAAACATATTGGATTTCGATCAGGTTCATAAAGGTCACAGTAATGATTGCTGGCCGCTTTGAGCTCAGGGCTGATTCAGGAGCATGTCAGATATTTTGATGGATGGTTAGTCCTCTGGGTTATGCACACGAACACAGAAAAATACCTTAGTGGGGTTGACCAATAATATTCTGTGGAGCAGACAACTTAACCTTGGCCATCTGAAAAGATAAAAGTAACTTTTGTGTATTTTCGCTGTCAGTGAGAGTTGGATCTGGGCAAGAGTTTTCTTTCTTTTCACACACAACAAATAATAGAGCATTATCATGTTTTATTTATAATTTGGGGTGGAGAGTTTGTGTGATATTCAGCCATCTAATGTTGTGTCTCTGTTGTGTTAGTGGAGAAATGCATGAGCTCCATGCAGACGGGCACTCAGATGGTGAAACTGCGTGGAGGATCCAAAGGCCTGGTGCGCTTTTTCTACTTGGACGAACACAAGTCCTGCATCCGCTGGCGGCCCTCTAGGAAGAATGAGAAAGCCAAAAGTAAGTGTCATTCTTAAAGATACGCCTTGGCCTTGAACGCATTGATTTTTTATTAGTCATTTCTATCGATTTATTCTGACCCTGATGAAAATTTAATTACTCAGATGTTGTTCTTTTATAGCTAAGGATACTCAAATCTTTCTCCTACGCTATTAAAGATAAAGGTTATGGGGGGGGGGGGGGTCTCACAGTGATGCTGTTTAAGAAACAATTTGGGATCCCCAAAGAACCTTGCATAAAGAACACATTTTTTTATAATTAAGTGTAAATTTGTCCCCCACACTTTTTTCGGGCAAGTGTGTGCACTTTAAGGTATTCAAGGGCCAGTGTGAATAAATGTTGATTCAAAAGCAAAGAGACAAGATGACCTGACATTTTAATCATGTCCAAAACTAGAGAACATTACGTAGTGCTAAACACTCTCATGCAGTGTATGTTTTATTTGTAACAGAAGCCAGAGGGCGCTCTCACGCAGAAAGTCCAAAACGGACTCATAAAAGTAAAAACTTACAATGTTCAAGGAAATCCTCAATATGGACAAAGGCATAGCAGGAATGTTTTGACTGATGAAATGTGAAGATAATAAACACACGATTGAGACAATATATTGTTTATATGTGTTTTTCAAGTAATTTCCAGATAATGAATAATAATGATAATGTACAGAAAGTGTATGAAGAATGCAGTGCTAATTAGCTTAGCATTTATTACAGTATAGAAACTATTCTGCCGTATTCTGTTTTAAAAATGGAAAAATATAAACCATAAAACTGTCATTCTGAAAATATAGGGGACAGATTTAGAATACAACATTTTTGGTTATTGTCCAGCAGTCTATTTCATTTCTTAGCCAATTAAAACTAAGAGAATAGTCAAAGAAAATGGTATTACATGTGACATTTCTGTCCCCCTCGCTTCTGAAATGATGGCTACTATTCAAATTTCATTTGTGATTTTTCTGTCTTATGAGGAGCATTCAAAAAAGGAATACTTCTGCATGTCTGTTGTGGTTGATGATTTAAATATAATTTGATGGCTCTGACTGTCATGCATATGACTAGAATAGATTACAGCGACCTGCCTCACTTGCCTTTTCTATTTCCTGAGGGTGTCCTCGACTCGCATGAGTTATTGACATCACGCCTCACAGGGGAACGTTACTTCAGTAGCACAGCCGATGATTCATGTCTAAATGACAGCGCTCATTGTGTCTCGCGAGGGGGGATAAAGTTCAGAGTCCCGACATTCCACCGCAGCCCAGGGAATTAATCAGCTTCTTAAGTTGACTCAATTATTCATCAGTCTTAACCGGAAAGATTGCAGTCGCCTCATTGAGCGCAAACATGCACCAGTTGATTCATGCTCAAAAAAACTGCCCGTGAGGCTCATTAGAGAACTTTGAGTCTATAAGGATTCATAGAGACTCCAAATGATACCAAATATGTTGACAGTGTGCAACAATAAGATTATCTTAAGAGTGTTTGCTACCACCTTCATCTTCATTATTAAGTAGCCTGGATGTCTTCTACTGAAAATCACACACTAATTGCACTTTTTATGCTTTTTACAGAAAGTTTCACTTTAGTTTTGGGTATTTAAACCACAATTAAGCAATCTTTTTGAAATGCAGAAAATAGTTGCATAACAGCATATAGACAAAAAGATGAACAGCTGCATTTAATATTTCGATTTAAAAAGAACGCTACTAAAAATGTAATGTCAACATCAGATTAAACAAGCTGTGAAGTGTGGTCTGGGCTTGTAGATGAGTATACTGTAAAACTTTTGGCTACTTTTCAAAAAGCTCCAGCTTGTCCTGCTCCAATTTCCTGATTCAGGTGGAAATATGTCAACACAAGAAAATGATATTTGTAAAATGACTCCATATGGTCTTCCTTCTATCTTATCTTTCTTTAATGCACTTTGTTGTTTATCTTTCTTTCTTAAAGGGATACTCCACCCCAAAATGAAAATTTTGTCATTAATCACTTACCCCCATGTCGTTCCGAACCCATAAAAGCTTAGTTCGTCTTTGGAACACAATTTAAGATATTTTGGATGAAAACCGGGAGGGCTGTGACTGTCCCATAGACTGGCAAATAAATAACAGTGTCAAGGTCCATAAAAGATATGAAAGTCATCGTCAGAATACTTCATCTGCCATCAGACGTGCAATCTGGGTTATATGAAGCGACGGGAACACTTTGTGTAAGCGAAGAAAACTAAAATAACGACTTTATTCAATAATTCTTTTGTCAGCAGTCTCCTCTGTGTCTCTCCATATCACCGTATGCTGTGTATGCTCTTCCTTGTGGCGAGGATGATACAGAAGAGCATACACAGCATACGGTGATACGGACAGACACAGAGGAGACCGTTGACAAAGAATTGTTGAATAAAGTCGTTATTTTTGTTTTCTTCACTTACAAAAAGTGTTCCCGTCGCTTCATATAACCCAGATTGCACGTCTGATGGCAGATGGAGTATTCTGATGATGACTTTCATACTTTTTAATGGACCTTGACACTGTTATTTACTTGGCAGTCTATGGGACAGTCACAGGCCTCCCGGATTTCATACAAAATATCTTAAATTATGTTCCAAAGACGAACGGAGCTTTTACAGATTTGGAACGAAATGGGGGTAAGTGATTAATGACAAAATTTTCATTTTGGGGTGGAGTATCCCTTTAACTGCTTTCTTAGTTTGCAGTTTAGCATCATTATACAAGAATATTTGAATGAAATATGCAGAAAGCCATGGCTGACCAATCAGAATCAAGTATTTTAAAGATTAATTAACAGATATGTTGTATTTATTTGTCTAAAATCCCATCTTGATATGGTTATATACTTCAAAAATGGGTGTTAGACGAGGGGCATGTGTTGAATCAGATGTCACTCCAGTAGTTATCTGGACTTGTTTTTATGGAATGTGCTACTATAGCATGCTGTTCAGATGTGGCTACTCTTGGCAGACAAGTCTAAATGAGCACAAATTGATGAATTAAATGTTTCTAGATGGTCTACATTGGCGTTACAGAGTGTTTAATTTGAGGTAGCCATCTGCTCTTCTCATTTACATAATCTGTTCTTGAGAGACTTCATTACACACATTTGTAGCATTGGGATCTTGATGCGAGAGGATGTTTCTTTAAGAATTTTGCAGCTTGGAGGAGAGTAGAATGTTAATGAACACCTCAGGATTACAGTGTAAATGTCATCTCTTTAACTTCCCAGTGCCTATTGCAGTGTTTCTTCTCCTCACAGTCTCAATCGACTCCATTCGGGAAGTGTGTGAGGGGAAGCAGTCGGAGATCTTCCAGCGGTATGCCGACGGTAGCTTTGATCCCAACTGCTGCTTCAGCATCTACTATGGTGAGCACATGGCGTCTCTTGACCTGGTGTCAGGTACAGGAGAAGAAGCTCGCACCTGGATTACTGGCCTTAAGTACCTTATGGCCGGCATCAGCGATGAAGACAGTCTGGCCAAGCGACAACGCACTCGTGACCAATATCCTTCCTGATGGAGCTCGCATTCCAGAAACTCAATAAAGTTGACACTATCTGTCATACTATTACTCAAATTTTTATTAGATTAGGAAACATGAGCACATTGGAACTGTCAGAAGAGTCTGATTTCCTGCAGGGGTGTGTGATATTGACAAAAAAATGATATCTCAATATTTTTGTGCTTTTTTTGGAAATCGATAATTAAACAATATTTTTGTTTAATTAAACAATATTTTTTTATGACAGTACCTTGGCTGGTTTAGACCTGTCATGGATAAACAAATATGGCACTAAAACTGCCAGTAGGTGGCAGCAAGCCTCTGTCTTAATGAGTGATTAATGAGTAATTTATTGAAGCAACTAAACGGCTTCATTCAGGAACAAAACACTGTTGCTCTGGGACATGCAAATGTTCTACTTTGTCTTTGATTTGAAATATTTTCAGTGGCAAAACAGAATAAAAAAAAAAAAAACAGTATTGTGTCTTAAATGTAACTCACTCAATATTAAATTCATGCTTTTTGAACTGTTGTATAAATTTAATATCACTTGCGCTCACATGCTAATATTCAGGAAAACAGCTGGCACTCTTGCTGAAGTGATATTACTTAACTTTATTATATCTTATAAATATGTGAACTTGGACCACAAAACCCATCGTAAGTGTAAGTGAATTTTTCTGAATAAAGAAGCTTTCCACTGATGTATTGTATGTTAGGAGATACAACTATTTGTAAATCTGGAATCTGAGGGTGCAAAAAAAAAAATCGAAATATTGAGAAAATTGCCTTTAAAGTTGTCGAAATGAAGTCTTTAGCAATGCATATTACTAATCAAAAATTAAGTTTTGATAAATTTACAGTAGGGTTTTTTAGGATTTTATAATTTTTAATTTATTTTTGGTTAGTTTGTTAGTGTTTTTTGGTATTTAATAAAAATCAATAATTTTGACCCATACAGTGTATTTTTGGCTACTGCTACAAATATACCCCAGCGACTTAAGACTGGTTTTGTAGTCCAGGGTCACATATATATATATAAAAAAAAAAAAAAAAAAAACCCATACAGGGATATTTTTTATTTTTTATTTTATTTTTTATATTATGGGGTCATTCTAACTGAACTATTATAATAAGCTTCATAATGCATTAAATGCTTTTGGACTCTCAGGACATGTTTTTTTTTTTTTTTTTTTTGTAAAGTGAGTGACATACTTGATAATGTCAGCTTGCATATCGTTAAAACAACAATTACAATATTATCATAGACAATAAATATTGCACACACCTAATTCCCTGTTAGGGACGCTACTTTGAAACTGCTAAACTACAAGCTCCTTCAATTTTAGCAGTTATGAAGTAGTCCCTTACCGTCAAACTGGCTTTTTATAAATGTAGTTAGCTACAGTCAAGCTACCTTTCATAAAAATTCACTACTGTCAAGTTATTGAATCTTCTTCCCTTGGAATTAAGTGAATAGTGATTTAGCTCTTTATGCTAAACCACTGCTTTTTTGTAAAACGTTGATTGTTACTACGCAGTATTCAGAGCATCTGAGCTATTGTCACACTACTGGACATTTTTAGTAAACCTGCAACTTCACTTTTAGCAGTTGAAATGCTTGTCGTGATGAAGTGGCGTCTGACATGTTTGTTGTTAGTGCAGGTGTTTTACCATTCTGTGCTCTCAGACCCTTAACTCTAACCATCACATGGCTGAAGCAGACCTTCACAGAGGCCGATAAGAACGGAGACGGCTGCCTGAGCATCAGTGAAGTGCTGCAGCTCCTGCACAAGCTCAATGTCAACCTGCCCAGACAGAAAGTCAAACAGATGTTTAAGGTGAACCATTATGATCTGCTTCTCTCTTTTAGGAACATTAGTATTGGTTGATACTAGCCACTTGCCAAATCAACTTTTAAAAGTACAACATTTGGAAAGATACCACAAACTGTTTGATGACTGATGACTGTTTAATGAGTGTCTTTACCTTATGCATGCCATCAGTACATTGTGTGGCTTTTCTTAGACTGGTCACATTGTGGATTATTCTTGTCAAAAACTGCCCACTTAGACAGGAAGTCACCCAATTAGTCTGACTGACATGTGAAGTGACCTACCAGTTTACTTTTTACATTGTTAGATCCTGTCAAAAACAGCAGAAAGATTTGATGCTGACTACAACAAAATGTTTAGATCTTTCCAAAATCTCTTCACCAGATGCAATTAGAAGCTAAAAATTAATTCCAAAAAGATGTTTAACCATTAACAACCTATGCATCCTAACACCTGTAACTCAGATTAGAGCTTGGCATTTTTGAAAAAGCCCTTGCCATTTTTTGGTTTGCATGCATGTGCATGAGACAGTTGACTTGTATCATCTACAGCTGTGTTCCTCTGAATATGATTATACTGCTGTCTGACCAGGTAACTGGTCAGCATTGAAGATCTTTGCAGAAAGCTTTGAGTTTTTTTTTTTTCTGGGCCACACCATGGCCTTCTTATAGTGTGTATGGCTCCACTTTGCTCCATTTTTCCAGGCCGTCTGGATCACTGTGTGTGAGTATGTGGTTGAGACCTCACATCAGCTGTTTGCAGGTCGCTAAGCTTCACACTTCATCAGCGTCCACCCCATCTGCTGTAAATGGACACAGATGGCCTTTAGTGTAAGACACAGTAAACCACAGGGGGGCAATCTGGCCCTGCTATCCAACAACAGAGTGTGATGTTGAGTGTGTTTTTCACCTGAAGTCTTTGGCCCTGATTTCTCTGGCTTCACCTCACAATTAACCTGTGGGATTCTCAGCACACTGTGTTCTGGGATTTTATTTATTTTTCTTCATCTTTACTGAAAACCACTTTGTTTATTAATTAAAATTAAAATCAAATACAATTTAAATAATAATTTAATTTTTTTATTTATTTTGTTGTTGTTGTTTTTAATAAAAAAATAGTATTCTTATTTTTTTTTTCAATAAAAGTGATATTATATTCACTTTGAATATATATATATATAATATATATATATATATATATATATATATATATATATATATATATATATAAACAAATCAGCATATTAGAATGATTTCTGAAGGATCATGTTTGACACAGAAGACTGGAGTAATGATGCTGAAAATTGTAAAATAATATAAAACTGTTAATAATAAATAATATAAAACTGTAATTGTAAAAATATTTCATAATATTAATGTCTTACTGTATTTGAAATGAAATCAATAATTTTCTTTCAAAAACATACATACAAATCTTATTGATCCCAAACCTTAAAATGTCAGTGTATAAAATGTATTATATAATATTTTAATTATATTTTATCATTATTAGTAGTAGTAATAGTCAGGCATCAATTATTATATTTATGGTTAGTAATTTGAAAAATCCCTAAACCTACATATTAAACCTGCACATTTTGTGTTGTTAATGTGAATGTGTGCTGTCTTTGTGTTTGGACTTGTGATCTTTACCTGGCGAGCAATAAAATAAGAGAATAAATCCCATAGACTTACACTGATTTATATCTAGAGACCAGCATATCAGAGAGGCATGGCTTTTAACATCAGTCAGTTATTAACCTAGCAACCACTCAGAATACATTAGCAACTGCATAGCAACACCCTTACAGCACTCTTCTTTTTTCTTATTTAGTAATAAATGTTTATTGTATAAAAAGTTCCCTTTTAGATTTTTTTTATGTATTTGATTAAATTTAATTAGATTCAAAAGGAGCATAGTTTAGATATACTCAGAGGAAGTGATGTCAGCTCCTCGGAGGGAGCGCTGTGAATACGGCTCTCCTGAGCTGCTTCAGTGTTTGTGACCTGTTTTCACGCTTCTCTCCATAAAGCAGCAATTCTCAGGCGCTTAGCTCCGGGTTTATTACATCCTCCACGCCTCGGCTCACCGCAAGCCTTTATGTGTGTGTTTGACTCAGCAGCTCTCCGGATCAGCGCCGGCGTCTGAGCCCGGGATTCACTGAGCTGAGAAAACACTTTTGGGCTCTTATGAGCTGAGAGCTGCAGGAGATGTGGAGGCGCTGTTGTTTTCTAGGGTTTGGTTTCTCAGCGTGGCGGGGGTTTAATTGTGACAGTGGGCTGCTGCTGTTGAATGAGCCATTTCTGCAGTTGATTGAAGACCTGCTGGTTCATCTTCTGTCATAACCAGTGATCAGTGCCTGAAATCCGGCATTAGCGAGCAAACCTACCCATAGCTGTGCACTACTGTTTTACAGAAGTTCAAATGTTAACAAAAATGGTTACAGTTCATAACCCCTCCGGACTACAGGCATTTTATAGAAAGAACATAGAAAGGAATGGTAAAATATGCAGAATGTGTATTAGAATATGTACTGAAAGTGATCTTTACAAAAAGCATGGCAGTGTCTTTGTTGAGGCCTATAACACAATGGAGTCAAAGTCTGACTATATTCTGTTTCAGGTATGAGGAGGATCATTTGGTCACACTTTACTGTAAGGTCCAATTCTCACTATAACTTAACTAGGTAACACTTTAGAATAGGGAACACTTATTCACTATTAACTACGACGTTTCCCCTCAATAAATTCCTAATTTGCTGCTTATTAAAGGTTAGTAAGGTAGTTGTTAAGTTTAGCTATTGGGTAGGATTAGGGGTGTAGAATAAGGTCATGTAGAATAAGGCATTAATATGTGATTAATACTACTAATAAATAGCTAATATTCTAGTAATATGCATGCTAATAAGCAACTAGTTAAGAGACCCTAAAATAAAGTGTTACCATTAACAATGACTTTTGCTTTAATAAACTTAAAAATGTTCTTCTTATTAATAGTTATTGAGGAAGTTGCTGTGTTTAGGTTTTGGGTAGGATTAAGGGGCCTAAAATATGGTCATGCAGAATTAGGCATTAATATGTCCTTTATAAGTGCTAATAAACAACCAATACGCTAGTAATATGCATGCTAGTTATTAGTGAGAATTGGTCCTTAAAAATAATCTTCCCAATTTTTTAAACCAAAATAAAACGCAATTAAACAGTCATCCAAAGTGATACTTATCACAGAACAGGTTTTACAGGTTCAATCTTCCTGAGTGACTATGGTGTATAGTTCATCTAAAAATGTCATCTTTTATGAGGAGTTTGCGTCACTGATCTATAAATAATGATTTAAACTGCTCATGACTTCAGAAGACCTGGCCTGGAATATCACACATGAGTCATATAGGCTACTTTTCTTTTTGTAACTGATAGCTCTTGGACTTTTGTTGTATGGAAAAGTACAGCATGGACATTCTGCAAAACTTCTTGTTTTGTCTCTTTAAATGTCTACCTCAATGACACGGTGTTATGACCCGATAAATCTAGCCTTCACCCAATTAATGACTTTCATGTAAAGGCAAATTATTTGCTTCACCTTCATTTTCATGTTATTTATTTATTTTTTGACAAATGCTTAATTGATAATTTAAGGACCTAATAACACTCTCTGGAGTTTTCCATCTCACTGATCTCAATCTCAGTCTTTCTCCACCACTGATCTTTAGGAGGCAGACACTGATGACAACCAGGGCACTTTGGGATTTGAAGAGTTCTGCTCTTTTTATAAGATGATGTCAACACGGCGAGATCTGTACCTGCTGATGCTCACCTACAGCAACCATAAAGACCACCTGGACACAGACGACCTCAAACGCTTCCTCGAGACCGAGCAAAAGGTGAGGTGTGTTTTGTGGATAAAATCAATTGTATGATAAATTGGCGGCAGATACTGTTGTGCATGTTGTTTTCGTGTCCTCCTTTTTAACTCGGGCACTTGATGAAAATATGATGTGTCCTTTCCATGCTACTGTGACAATAGGGCACTTTCCCCAACATTTTGGAAGACTGTCCTCAGACACTCTCAGATCCCCTCTTTCATGGTTTTGAAGAACAGCAGAGAATTCAATAAAGCTTTGCTAAGGGCGGCAGCTTGAGCTTTATTTGAATTTTTATTAGTCGTCTGAAACACTAAGATTACAACAGATCATTGACACTGAAAAATGAAATATACACTTGCAGTGTTTATGAATTTCATGAATGAGTGACCTTAATATTGACACATAAATATTTAGACATCTTTTTGGAATAAATTTGGACCTTCGGGAAATGGTGTGCAACTACATGTTGTCAACTGAGGAATCAAGTTATTATTAATGGTTAAAATATAAAGACTGGGTTGACCGCACATTAAGCATGAGTCGTTTTTTCACATACAGTATACTTTACATTCGTTCTCAGCTCCTCCATAATTGCCGACATTGAAGGACTACATGGAAAGTTTGTACTTTTAATAAAAATTCACACCACAGCAGTGCAGGTGAAGAGGTGATAAAAATGCTCATGGAAATGTCATGCATCAACTACCCATTAACATTTTTCAGTTTTATAAATTATTTATAAAAAACAACTAGGAAATTACTGCATGTTAACATTTATTGTGATTATATGCACATATTTCGAAAGATGCCTCTGGACTCTAAACTGATTTGTAATTTAAAATGAAATCACAATGAACTTGCAGTC